>NW_021849945.1:19518-84021 GCF_003651465.1 Formica exsecta
GGTGTGTGTGTGTGTGTGTGTGTGTGTGTGTGTGTGTGTGTACAACTGAGCGGTGTGCAATTGAGCAATTGAGCGGTGTGCAACTGACCGGTGTGCAACTGAACGGTGTGGAATTGAGCGGTGTGCAACTGAACGGTGTGCAACTGAGCGGTGTGCAACTGACCGGTGTGCAACTGAGCGGTATGCAACTGAGCGGTGTGCAACTGAACGTTGTGCATTTTTATGTGTGCAACTGAACGGTGTGCAACTGACCGGTGTGCTACTGAACGGTGTCCAAATGAATTTTCTTCTGTGTCCAAAAGCTACTGTGCCCAAAATTATTGTGTATAAATGCACTGTGTCCAATTGAGCCGTGTGCAAAGTTTCGTGTCCATTTGCAACGTGTCCATTTGCACTGTGTCCAATTGTACTGTGTCCAAGTGAAGGCCACTCAGGTTTGAAGACCCCTTGTAAATGTTCTGCAAAGTATTCGACTTTTTCTTGGCTGCTTCTTGCCCAAAGATTATTTCCTTTTCGAATTGGTGGATTGTGGTTTATTGGCCTTCTTATGTGTTTGGTGACTTTCCACAATGAGTAGTTGGTGTCAGCGGTATATGTTAAAGAATGTAGTCTTTCCTGTAAGGATTCTCTTTCATTAGTCTAATGAGTTGCTTTAACTCTTGCGTGCATTTGTTGAAGTTTTGTTTATCCGTTGGATGATGTGATTTCTGCCATATCGCTCTGAGCCTTTCCTTTAACTGCGCTTTTCCTCTAACTTATTTTTAATATATAAAGGATACTCTTTATTCTGATTTTTCTTTTTGGTGATTGGAGTTGCATTCCAGGCAGCGGACTGTATCATGTTGTTAAAATGTTCGACAGCTGCCTCTATCTGCTCAGCGTTCTTTAAGGGCATGTTCAAAACCGAAGATTCATTGATATAGTTCCTGAAAACTTCCCAGTTTGTGTACCTGGTGCTTAATTTTTGAGTTTCCTCCTTTAGAATTATTTCTGAACTGATTGTTAAGATTGTCGGAGTATGGTCAGAGGAAAGATCAGTGGATGATTGTACATGTAGGTAGCTTTGTCTGATATCTTTACATATATAAAAGTCGAGGAGGCCTGGCGTTTTGTTTGGATCTGCAGGCCAGTATGTAGGTTCGCCAGTGGAAATACACTCCACATTCTGTTGTATGTATTTGTAAAGCTGTCGCCCGCGTGGTAGAGTTAGAACCTCAGAAGCAGTGCTTGGCGTTCCAGTCCCCACCCGTTATGTATCTTGTACCAAGTATCGAAAAGAACTCGTGAAACTTGTAACGGGGTTACTTTCGCGAGCGCGCGGATACCTCGGTCGGGATTAGGGCTCGTGAAAGGTGAGACACACGAAAGCTTAGGATGCAATTTAGCTTATTTATTCCTCTCTTTCGGAGATGGTCTAGGTACAATGTGTTTCGGGTATTAGCGCGCGGCGGATAATGCAACGCGTTCGGTGCAGGTTGCGTGCGGTTATTCGGTGCGCATGGTTCGATGTATCGAACCGCTTAATATTCAGCGACGTATGGCGAGACCGTGTTTATTTTGACGGCGCGGGAAACGCGCAAGACATTGGGCACGGTCGGTCGACGCGTGTACGGCAAGGCCGTGTTTGTTTTGACGGCGCGCGAAATACGCAAGAAATCGGGCGCGGTCGATCGGCGCGTGTACAGCAAGGCCGTGTTTATTTCGTCGGCGCGTGGAATTCTATCGGGTGATACGATTATGTATTTCGTTGCGATTATAATCGCTCACGGTAAAACCGTGACGATGTGCTCGCGTATTCGAATCCGCGTATTCCCAGGTATGCGGGGGGATGCGACCGGAGATCGAGAATCCTCGATCGGGCGGAGAACTCTCCGTCCCTTGCTTCCGTACGCGGACAGAGGATTGCTATCGGGCGTCGAAAAGTCTCGACGGAGCGGCGAACTTGCCGGCCCACGGTCCGTTTAGCAGTAGCGGTCGGATGTTAGACCGAATCTTAGATAGCGGCGAACTCTCCGCTATCGTTTGACGAGGTTGGATTTAGGTAGGAATTCGCAGGCGGCGAGGAGGCCGAGAATGCTCGGCGGAGACTGCGTACGCGTCAATCACACTTTCCTTTGTTCGTATGCGGTTTTTCAGGATCGGTTCTGGTATCGGCTCGGAGCGTACTGCTCGAGAGGGTTTCAGGAATCTTTCTGGTAATGAGATGCCGAAATGCTGCCTTTTTATACCCGAGCGGTAATCGCGTCGTTCGCCCCCGGGTGGGGATAACGATGCGTTGTTTTCGGCGGGTAATTATTACGGTAAACGCGTAGCTTTCCCTGGGCGAAACGACGCGGCGTTTCGGCGGGTGACACTCGGGATCTTCCGGCAGCACTCGGCTGTGCTCGGTTTTCCCGTATAATGGCGTAACGGCGGCCGTATAACGGCCGTACTGTTGTTCGCTTATTTGTTTAAAAATGGGCGCTCGGCGCCTCTGCCCCTGCCCGGCTGGTGTTCGCCGGGCGGCAGACTTCCGGCGGTCTACTGCCGGGTAACGATGGGGGGGTGCATCGTTACAAACTTATCTGATGTTATAGTATGTCTCGGAGGATAATATATGGCAGATATGTGAAGCGGGCCATTTGGGCCAGCAATGGCTACAGTTGTTGCCTGGAGAAAATCCTTTTCGAATTTTGAGAGTTTATTGCTTTATTTTATTTTTAACTAGGATTCTAGTACCACCGTGGGCGTTGTCCGATGGATGATTTGTAAAGTAACAATTGTAGTCTTTCATTGAAAAATATGATTTTTCCGTAAATCTTGTTTTTGCTATTAACATTATATCAATGTCGTTGGTCTTTAAGTATGCTTCAAGCTCGTGTCTATGTTCTACTAATCCGTTGGCATTCCATTGTAAAATTCTTAAATTATGAATCATTTTTGAGCATGAAAAGTGTGACTGATAAGCTGGATCATTCGATCCATAGTTCTCTCAAGTAGACGTTCTACTAGGTTTTCAAATCGCTCGAACATTGTATTCGTTATTGAAATGAGGTCTGTCGTGTTTGCAGTATTTGTAGATGCGCTAGGTTCTTCTTTTTGTTTAACAATTTCAGCGTAGGTAGCTTTTTTAGGCTGAAATATGCTAGTTTGTTTTGTTTTTGGCGAAAATAGTTCCCGGGCCGTGTTGGTTGGCCGTTTCTGCTCTTCTTGCTTCTTTGGTAGTTTCTGTCGTAGCGGCTGTAATATCTGCGACCGATACTCTTTGTATTTACCGCAGCCTTTGTAACTCGCGGGGTGATTACCTGGCAGTTACAAAGGCAGTTAGCACATATAGCTGGTACTTGTGTTGATTTTTTGCACGTGTTACTTAGATGTTCTTCTCCGCATTTTGCGCATCTATAAGGTCTTCCGCATTAATTTCTGGTGTATCCAAAACACTGACACCTTTTGCATTGAGTGATTTCCCTCTTCTTGTATTGGACTTCAAATTTGACTACTTGATTGCTCAGGCGTTTTAAACTAAATATTTCCTTGTTATTTGCTTTAGGTTCTAGATCTAAATAAAATAGAGGTAGTGGTTCTTTTGTACTTCTGTGGAGAATGTTAGTTATATTTCTTATCTCGTGTCCGACAATTCAAATTTTATTTCGTTTAAATCTGCTGAATGGTGGACTCCTCTCATGACGATGCGGTAGGCGCGTTCATGCTTCAGCAAGTATGTATAGTGGCTAATATTATTTTCTATAAATCTTTTTCTTATGATTTTGTATGTTTCGACATCAGCTGGCATTAGTTTAACAATATGACCGGATTTCATCGTTGATAGAATATATTTGGTTTGGTCATTGTTGACTAACGTTTTGAGTATCTTGTTTAGTTCTTCGATTTAAATTACTCCAGTAAGGTAGAAGATAGGTTCGGGTTTAGGTGGTTTGAAAAGCTTCTGTTCATTATTTGTAGTAAAATTTGAGGCTTCTCCATTTACTTCATACAAAACATCAAAGCTCTTACTTATTGGTATTCGGTATAAGATTTGTTTGGGCTGCTTGGCAAGGTCGTTTGTATTTTGAGAACTATTTTCGCCTCGTTTTCTTTTTTGCTGGGGTTTGTCAAATTGCCATTTAGTATTTGTATCCAAGTAGCATTCTTGTACCTGGTGGTTGCTCCCTTCGGCTGATGATGTTATGTTTGAGTTGATGGTGCTTAAAGAGTTGCTTCTTGGTCGAAAGTTGTTGGTAAACATGTTTTTATTAAATGTTTGTTGAATGAATTTTCTTTGATCCATACTTATTCCCACGAGTTGGGACGAATTGATCGGTCATCCATAGGCCATACGCCCATTCCCATGCGAAAGATTCAATATATCGGCGGTTCGCCCGGTCCGCCAAAGTCGGTCGCTATTAGCTGGTTGACTCGCCAGCCATACATCCCCTTGGCGCGATACCTCACCGTGGGATTGGGGTAATTGTTTTATGGAGGTTTACTTCTTCGAGATCCGGACGGCTAAGCCAAGATCACCGCTCCCGCGAAACATGATCACGAGATTACGGTTTGTTCTTTTAGTCGCCTCTTACGACAAGCAGAACTTACCTTGGGATTATTCTTTATGCACCTGATTCCCACACGGGGCGTTACTGTATACTGTATTTTAAAGTTTATTGGCAATTGCGGGAGTTACGTCGATAGGCCTCATACCGATAGTGCGATGTTTTCATGCATTGTACTCTCCAACGAGTCGAGATAACTTTGTACGTTCAACGTGAAGTACTTCCACATAGAGTTCTTGAGCGTGCGATTAAATCGCTCGACGATCGACACTTTCATCACCGAATACGTCGAATAATGATTCACTCCGTGCTTTTCTGTGAACTTTCGCACTTTAGCGTTGTAGAATTCCTTTCCTTTGCCCGTCTGCAAATTTTTCAGACATTGCTTAGAGTTTTGCATTATCTTAGATAACACTCGAGCAACCTCGTTAGCGCTTTTGATCTTAAGCGATACAGCCTACGCGTATTTACTTAACGCGTTGATAATGATGAATATGTAGTTGTGACCTTTGTCTCGCTTAAGGACGCGTCTCGATCACATCCGCTTGCCATAAGTCATCGTACTAGCACATCGCGACGCGACGACGTGGGAAGTTTCTTCTCGCGGGCGCGTGTAATTCCTCCACCAGTCTTCGTTTTTTGATGCTCATTTTACCGCGCGCGACGCCGCGATTTTTTCCAAATTTATTCGCTTTATTGCCTCTCGATAACGAATCAATTGTTCTAATTCGAGTGTCATTGCTCTTCTCGCGACTCTCCGTTAGTTCCGTCACTCTCTTCGATAGCTGAACTCTATTCGGCAACTATAGCTAATTACTGAAATTAGCTGAGAAAATATGTTATAAAAATATAAATAATGTAATAAGAACAGAGTTAAAACTGAATTTATATACCACAGATTACACATATAAAAATAATATATATCTTTCATTTTACACAGTGGGCATTTAAAAAAAATAGGGAATGCTTCTCGATCCTATTTCAGCAATGTCTTATTTAAAACTACAATTTTAAAACTATGATAATATAAATACATATTTATAAATTTGTCCATATATTTTTTATCCCTCCATAGTAAACCAATTTTAAAGTTAACTCTCCAAATTTTTTTATTTTATTGTTTGCATCATTTTTTATTATTTTAATGAGAAAGAAATACCGCCGAATCTAATGTCACCTAACAGCGCCGTGTTAAAAGATCTCGAAATTTGGCGCGTTGTCTGACAACGCGCACGGCACCACACGAACTCCAATCGGAGAGCGTCCCGCCAAAGGAGCGCCGCGAATCACGTAAGGCCCCGCGGCATCGATAATACTATCGATGCGGGCCACGCAGCGGTCACCCGAGAGAGCCAAAAATCTCAATAACAATTTTATTTGAGTTCAATTTTACTAAATCATCGAAAACAACGGTAGGCTCGACCTTTTGAGAAAAACACGCGGAAAGTTCTAGAACTATCCAAAGAACGATAGTATAAAAGCTCTCTCGGAGAACCGCCGGGCGCACTCGATCGTGAACTCCATCCGTGACAGTGTGTGATCTCTTATCTCAAAAAATCGAATCTTCGAGAAGAAAAGTCGCTCGCTTTTCCGTTCGTACGGCCGCTTACGAGACGCGAAGTTTTCGATTACGTTCAAGCTAGATTTTCGTCGCTCGCGATTAATCTATCGCTACTTCAATCAAGCCGATTGTTCCGTCGCTCGCGGAATCGCGCCTCCCTTCCGTTGCTCGCGGAAGTGCATCGTTTATTCCATCTCTCGCGGAATAAAGAACGATAGTATAAAAGCTCTCTCGGAGAACCGCCGGGCGCACTCGATCGTGAACTCCATCCGTGACAGTGTGTGATCTCTTATCTAAAAAAATCGAATCTTCGAGAAGAAAAGTCGCTCGCTTTTCCGTTCGTACGGCCGCTTACGAGACGTAAAGTTTTCGATTACGTTCAAGCTAGATTTTCGTCGCTCGCGATTAATCTATCGCTACTTCAATCAAGCCGATTGTTCCGTCGCTCGCGAAATCGCGCCTCCCTTCTGTTGCTCGCGGAAGTGCATCGTTTATTCCATCTCTCGCGGAATAGCGGTTTTGCGCCGTCGCTCGCGGTAACAAGTTTGCTGAAAGGGATCTTGTACTATTTTTATTGACGAAAACTTGTAGGCTCATTTATTTTACGAAATAAAGACACTGTTATGCTTATCGATTCTCTCGAGCTATTTCGAACTCGATTCCTGCAATCCTTCGTCCATTCGCACACATAAAACTGGTAGCTGTAGTTGCCGAATAGAGTTCAGCTATTTCTCTCTCAGCTGTACTTTTGGCAATATTTTTACCAAAAATATGTATTCAATATTATATTAAGTAAAGTATTTGCGCTTTTATCCGGTTTAACGTCAAAAATTATTTAGTACCTCTAGTGTCAAGGCCACTTTAGACGATCTATAATTCATGACAAAATAAGGATATAATTCTATTTATAATTTTTGGGAGTGCCTCGCTAGGTCGGAGTTGGAAAATGTGAAATAACCGATATCTTCCATTGGTGTCAAAAGATTCTCTCGAAGCGTACACCGTGCGGGCTCTCCAGCAGACTTATTAATGCGTTCGTCTTACCGCAATTAGAAAGACCGCAGCGAATAGGGTTTGGTAACAGGCGACCGTATCTGCGCATCTCCGCGTCGTCCGACGGTCGCGTTCTACCATCAAGATTCGGCACTCTTATCGCAATCGGTTACCGCACGAAGCGCATTCCTCTCAATCGACGCGCGCGTGCGCGGCACACTCGCGCAAAGCGAGGCAAGGCTTTTTATTTATATATGAGTCAATCGCGCAGTAGCGAATCGCGCGTGGTAGATCAATGTTTATTTTATTGCTAGATAGCGATGATATTCTCGAGCTTACCGTCGAGCAATTGCGGTTTATCCCAAAGATAATCTTGCTACAATACTTTGGTCGCTACGCGGAACAATTGTGGGAAAGACTGCCCGAACATATAAAAGCGGATCCTAAAGTGCGGCGCTACCGTCGCTATCTGGAACATTACAATAGTCCCTGGTAACGAACGCACATCGACGGCCCGGCACTCTTAAGGATTGCAACGAATGCAATTCGCGAAGCGGCAGAATAGCGTAACCGGTAATATTAGCGGTACCGGCTTCTTGAACAGAGCGATAAACGCGCTCCTTTTCGAATTGCACATACCCGGCTATCAGTTTTGCGGTGCAGGTACCCGTCTCGCGAAACGACTCGCGCAAGGCGATCGAGGTATCAATCCATTTAACGCGGCCTGCTGTGAGCACGACGTCGCATACTAGCGAAGCGACGACCTCACCGATCGATATATCGCTAACCGAGCTCTCGTCGAGAAAATGCACAAGCGTATCGCGGCGAGAGATTCAACTCTCGGCGAGAGAGCCGCCACAACAGCCGTATGGCGGCCATGAAAGCGAAGACAAAACTTGGAATTTGTTGACCGCGAGAACCAAAAGGAAAAGATAACTTCTACGAGGAAACGAACGCTTCCTGTAACAAAACGCGGCGGTTTCTTGCTCGTACTACCGTTATTGGGAACTCTCGGTTCCTTGGCTGGAAGAGCAGCAGGNNAGCAGGAATCATAAAGGCTGTGAACGATCGTAAAGCCGCGCGACAACAGCTAGAGGAGCTGCAGGGTCACGATCGCGCGATGGAAGATCGCGGTTTGTATCTCGTACCATACAAACGTGGAAGAGGAAGAATTAAAAAAATTCGTGGAAACAAACGCTAGGGATCCTCCCATCCATAGATGTAACGACGAACGAACAATTGAATCGCGCGGCGATACTCTCGCGCGTGCCTCACTTCAGAGGCGTATTTATGCGCAATGCGCTTCTGCCGCGAGTGCGCTATAATGAGAGCAGTATTGTGAATTTGGATGACGCATTGGGACCGGGTACTCATTGGGTACTCATTGGGTAGCGTACGCGAAAAAGGCAACGACGCCATCTATTACGACGGTTTTGGCAATTTTCGTCCGCCGCGCGAACTCGAACATTATCTTGGGCGTGATACGAACATCCGATACAATCGTCATTCTCAGCAGACGCGTAATCAGAGTATCTGTAGACAATTGCCTGCGATTTCTTCGGAGAATCGATTGGAATAATTTTCGACTATAACATCAGCTATTGTTCATCGATCGAGTGCAGTCGATCAGGTGCAGTCGATCATGGTTCGTCCACTCTTACCGATCATATCGCTGACTCTCACATTATCTGAACGAAGTAGTGTTCTCACGTCAAGCTACTTTCCGCCCATAGATGTAAGTGATGATGATTACGAATTAAGTCTTACTAATTTCGAGACTTACAATACGATACCAAATGTAAATTCTATGAATAATAAATTTTACTTCGACAATAAGGTTATCGTAATTCCTGTCGGATCTTACGAGTTAAGCGCTATAAGCGCGTATCTGAGAGCCGCGATTCGTCGACAACGACGAGCAAAAGAAAAAAAGCGAAAGGAGGAGGGGGGGTGAAAAACGAAAAACGAGCGATGATGACAACGATAACGATGATGACGGTGAAGATTATTATATATACAACGTCGACGACTACGAGTACGAGAACAATGAAGACGATAAAGATGAACATTCCATAGAGTTTCGCAGTAATGATAACACCATGAAAAGCGAGATCAAGTACGTGTATCGAGTAAATTTTACAAAACCCGACAACATCGCTTCGCTATTGGATTTTTCATTGTCTCATATACTACAACCGAATAAATGGTACGCGTCTGACAAACCGGTAAATATTATGGTCGTTAACATTATTCGCGTAGAATGCAACATCACAACGGGAGCGTATTGCAATGACAAATCCGAACATACGATACACGAATTCGCGCCCAATGTTCCACCTGGATATAAAGTTTCGGAGATCCCGGCGCAGATCATTTATATCCCGGTCATCGCGCGGACCATTACTGACATAAACTCAAGGGCTGAGGTTTCGCTCAGCTCTGCCGGATTTCGCCGGCTCCTGTCACCAATCCCAGGCTGTTTCACTTAGCTCTGCCGGGTTTCGCCGGCTCCTAACACCAGTCCGGGCTAAAGTTTCGTTGACGGTTTCCTGTTGCCAAGGCAGCGTCCGACGTGACACTCGGTCCTGCCTGCAATATCTAGTCACCCAGCCTGATACTAGTTCGTAAGCCGTCTGTGAATACCGCACCGTAAGAATAAGTCGCTAGCATAGTATATGCGCCGTAGCTAGTAAGCCGTAGTAGTTAAGCCCTAGTCCGTAAGCTAGTAGTAAGCCCGCTAGTCGTAACAGCGCCGTAGTAGTACACCCGCTAGTCGTCAACGCGCCATAGTGAGTAAGCTAGTCGTAAGCCCGCTTGTAGTGTACGCGGGGCGTATCCCGTTTGGACACGGAACGATTGGACACCGCTCGATTGGACACGTAGTATTGGACACGGAACGATTGGACACTGCACGATTGGACACCACACGATTGGACACCGTACGATTCAACACACGACAAGTTCTCGGAAGCTGAGTAAGCAGCTGACGAGACAAAACATACTGCCTCCACGCATATACTTTTTAATGCGTAGTAAGGTTCTACATAGGTTTACAACATTCCACGCGAAGCGAGGTTTAACGCAAACCTATGTGTCTAGCTTTCTGATAGTGGAGCCCACCCAAAGGGGGGCGGAACCCACTGTGTCCAATCGTGCAGTGTTCAATCGTGCGGTGTCCAATCGTGCAGTGTCCAATCGTACGGTGTCCAATCGTGCAGTGTCCAATCGTACGGTGTCCAATCGTGCAGTGTCCAATCGTACGGTGTCCAATCGTGCAGTGTCCAATCGTACGGTGTCCAATCGTGCAGTGTCCAATCGTACGGTGTCCAATCGTGCAGTGTCCAATCGTACGGTGTCCAATCGTGCAGTGTCCAATCGTACGGTGTCCAATCGTGCAGTGTCCAATCGTACGGTGTCCAATCGTGCAGTGTCCAATCGTACGGTGTCCAATCGTGCAGTGTCCAATCGTACGGTGTCCAATCGTGCAGTGTCCAATCGTGCAGTGAGCGTGTCCAATTGTGCGGTGTCCAATCGTGCGGTGTCCAATAATTCTGTGCCCAATCGTGCAGTGTCCAATCGTTCCGTGTCCAATACTGCGTGTCCAATCGAGCGGTGTCCAATCGTTCCGTGTCCAAACGGGTGTCACCCGTATACGCGCCGTAGCAAGTAATTCTTTGCTAACCCGTGCCGTCCGAGTCACGTAGCGCCGCCTGCACGCGCCGATTGCTTTGCATGCCGCTCCGCGCCTTAGAGCCAGCTCGCCGCCTACCGCACGCTGATCAACAACCGGTGCTTGGCCCTGTACGCCACTCCGCTTGTATACTCTATCTCAGTGGTGGGATTTAGTTGCAACTTTCGGCCGGATTTCTTGACTCACGGCCAGTGATGCCAGTTTCGAGACACGGCCACAGCCACAGCGGGTGAGGGGGATAACTCACACAAGCGTGAACCGTGTACATGTAATGCGCAGAACGCTGTGCGCATTACATGTACACGGTTCACGTTTGTATGAGTTATCCCCTCCACACGCTGTGGCTGTGGGAGCGTCTCGAAACTGGCATCATTCCTCACGCCTACGGTTCCCCCTCTTACTGCTCGCTCATTCGCAACGCAGCGCCGAACGGCTGTAACTGAGGAGCGCGTCACTAGTCTCAGGAACGTGCGTATTACAAATGTAATAACGCAATACCCTAGTAGCAAAACTGCTCATTAAAATTTTCAGTGGTTTCCCCAGTTGGCCTATTCCACTAAAGAGGACAACAACAAATAATGATTCGTGTAGGAAGGAAAATTTTATAGAAGTTAATACAATACAATAAATTAATAAAAAAAATAATACAAAATTAATAGAAAAATACAGAATATTCGCAAAAATATCAATTCAATTTTGTTCGGGAGTCGATCTCGAAGAGATCGCCCGAATCTTTAGAAACGCTCAGAGATGAGCGAGAAGCTATGTGTAACGCAAATCCGTAGATCCGCTGGAGGACAAGGAGATTTTAGAAAAGACTTGAGTGCAGATTGTTTTAGATAGTTGCTTTATTTGGAATGATAGGAGCGAGCGACAACACGTCTTCCGCGACTCCGACGGAAATCTTCGAATTGTCCTGTTAATTACTGCCCTTTTTCGCGGTTCGGAAATCTTGATTAACAGCTTCTTGCTAGAAACTCTCGCGAAAACGGAAATCTTGACCGCGAACGCTGGATGGAATTTAGCACGAGGCAGAGGACATTCGCGATGCGGATAACGAGCGTCGACTCTCAAACTCCAAACAATTAACGTTCACGATATCTGAGCACTAAATGATGAAAGAACACGAATTGAGATGTGACCAAATTGCTCGCCGCGAGAATATGAATGCGATAGTATGCGAGACAATTCGGACCGAATATGAGACGAGTAAGCCTACTGCGTACGCGACACGAGCGAGAATAAGCGAAATGCGAATGCGAAAAGTCGATGAATTTCGACCGGCTCGAATCGTTGTTGTAGGCAGACTAAATCGACCGACCGCGGAAACTCGCGCTCTGCCGATGTGAATAACAAGCTTTTTCGGTATCGAACGTTCTAGAACCAGGTGTTTGTCACGGTTTTTCACTATAGAATAACGCGATCACGCACCGAGCAGGTGATCGCTACGCTTTTTGTTCTCGCTCGTGTTTTGATTTCTGAGGCAATCGTTTGAATATAACGGCGACGTTCGTCATTGAAATTTAGACACAAAATTTTAATGTTTCAATTTTGAACATACCGCCCGCCTTGGAACAATGGTTCCAAAATAATCGATACAACGATTGCATCAAACGACAAGAGCGCACGCCACATTTAATGACATAAGCAAGAGTGATTGTTATGAACGCGATATGATTCAACGCTTTGAATCTGCCACCTGCCTTGGCGGAAGGACGCTCGCATTTTGACAGTTTTGAGCTTAGGTCTAACGAAGTATAGTAAATAAAACGCAACGCAGCGAAGGTGCCTAATTGCTCGTTGCCTCATTATTGACCGGTAGTACGCACAGTTTGACAATCGGTCTTTTGAATTCGGATGTGGCCGTCTTTACGGTGACGACCCATGCGAATCCGTCGGAGCCGGGGTGACAGCGTGTCACTCGGCCCAACTCCCATTTGCAGGAGGGTAACAGCGGATTACGCAATAGAACAAGTTGCCCGGTTTTAATCGGTGGTTTGACGTTTCGCCATTTTGCTCTTTGTTGTAAAGTATTTAAGTAATCGTTACTCCATAGCTTCCAGAATCGCTGGGTAACGTGTCGCACGAGTTGCCACCTCGAAAGACGATTTTCGTTGAGATCGAGCAATGATAGTTCCGGGTTGACAGTAAGTGCGGATTCTATTAAGAAATGACCGGAGGTTAGACACTCGTAGTCCTCAAGCGTATCGGAGAAGGGCGCAATCGGCCTAGAGTTTAGACACGCTTCGATTCGGCATAATAACGTCGAGAATTCTTCGAATGTTAGCATATGATTACCTAACACGCGGCGCAGATGAGTTTTTACGCTCCGTACGCCCGCCTCCCACAATCTGCCGAAGTGCGGGGCAGAGGGGGGAATAAAATTCCACGACACTTTATCGGAGGCCGTCAGATTCAAGAAGTTCGGATCTCGTATTGCTGATCGGTACGCGATGGTCAACTCTCGGTCCGCCCCGATGAATGTAGTCCAGTGATGCCAGAATGGCCACGCTAGCAACACGCAACCGTAGTGGAGGGGATGACGCACACAAGCGCAAACCGCGTACGTGTGAGCTCGGCGCTTCGGCTGGCTTCGGATAGCAAAAGAGGACAGATATACTGTTTTTTGTCTCTCTCCTTCTTATCGAGCCGGCACGAAGACCGGGCGGTACACGTCACACGATCCCGGCTCACATAGGTATTCTTGGCAACGAAATGAGATCAACAACATCTTGTGCATTGACTGTAAAAACATTTTATATCTTCCGTCTATTGATACCGCAACCATGAAATATGGTCGCGATAATGAAAATGTAGCGAGGAAAGAATTGGCCATGAAATTAAATAAAGCAATAAAACTTTGCGGATTGTTCATTGATAATGAAAATCCATTCTTGGGTGCGTCTCCTGACGGACTTATTGAGGAAAATGGTCTTGTGGAAATCAAATGTCCTCTGTCGGCTGAACATTTGACAGCAGAAGAAGCCATAGAGACATTGCCTTCTTTGAAGTGCATCTTTGATAAACAAAATCCACATAAAATGAATCGGAATCACCGATATTTTTACCAAGTTCAAGGTCAATTGAATATAACAAAGCGAGAATATTGCATTTTTGCTGTTTGGACGCCAAAAAGCATAAAAATATTGCGTATTAGTACAGACAATGAATTCTGGAAAAATCAAATGCTGCCTTTTCTAACACGCTTCTACTACGAATGCATGCTTCCAGAAATATATATATTATATAATAATAGACATATGCCAATCAGAAATCCAAAATATATAACAGAAGCTAAAGAAAAAGCAGCGAAACAAATAATTGGCCGAAAAATTATTCGGCGAAATATTATAGAAAATGCAAATATTTTCGAAGAAAAAAAGCAAAGCAAATCAAATGTTTTGCCTGTAGAAGCAGGAGCATTTACTGGTACTGCTGCTACTCTGGATACAGAGCAAGATGATGATTGTATCATAGTTAGTTATTCAAATAACAAACATGATATTACTAAAGACGATGTGGAGAGACATGAAAAAATTTTAAATGCGATTGCTCCTCTCTCTGTCGTGAAGGATAATATCTTGCCTATAAACAGCAAAATAAACGACGAATCATTAGATCGATTTTTACGTATCGTAAGAGAAATTTCTGATTTCGAAACGCAAAGTGTGCAATATTTGGAGTTTCCTCATATGATTGCAGCTAGTAATAGTAATAAAAGCTTACAAATCATTGGAGGGAATTGTAGTGATCACTGGCGATGTATTTTCTTTGATGGCACTAAACTTTGCGTATACGATAGCCTACCTGGCTGTACATGTGGTAAGTTAGTAGCTAAAGAGGAAAATTATATACATCTACGTTATCCTACAATAAATTAAGGTAACATTATTTTTGAAAAGGTTCAAATACAACCTGATGACATATGTTGTGGGATTTACGCTGCGGCTTTCGCCACGACTATAGCCTTAGGAGGAAACCCTTGTGAACAAAAATATTCCAAGGATGTAAAAAGCATGAGAGAACACTTTTTTAAAATTATAGAAGGCAATAAACTACTGCATTTTCCACAGTGATCAAGCGACGCGGTAGCGTCGCGACGCCAAGTATATTTTTTTAACCTTTGTGAGGTTTTTTTTTAGTGGGATAACAAATTATCGAAAAAATGTATCGTGATACTTGTACAAATATTGAAAAAAAAGATGCCTCAATCTCGATTGCAAATTATAATCGGAAAGACAAAAACATATATTTGTTGCATTCTCACGCGATGGAGGGACCCATTTTATATTTTCAATATTCTGAATATTGTAAAAATATATTTTTCTGTTGCGATCAAGACAGACAATGTATTGTAAATCTTTATTACAAATATATAAACATTTATGTATACGAACAAAAAAAGACATAATATAATATATATTTATATAAAAAATACATTGTTGTTATATATCCATTGATTATATCGATTGAAAAAAAATGAGCTGCATTGCATAGATTGCAACTTATAGAAAGTTACATGATAATATCCAGAATATATGTATATGTATCATACACATACATCTGTATACGTCTATGTATAATTACATATACATATACATATATACAGGGTGGGGCATTTATATTGAGACACCTAAATATCTAAAAAATAAAGCAAGATAGAAAGAAATGTTTCAGACAAAAGTTGTTCGGTTCTAAGGGAGTCATAAGATACTGCTATTAGTTTGACCTTGGGTGGAGACGCTTCGGAGATTTCAATGTCAATCTTGTTTTTTTAAATGGAAATACCTCAATTTTTTTACATAAATCGATTCCTTGCAATATTCTGCACAAAAAGTTATAGGGGTATGATGGCCAAAAGTTTAATAGTTTACGAGATATTTTATACTTTACGTGGCAAGCATTTATAATATGTTTTTTCATATTTTCTGGTGTAATACGACTCAATGAATGTATTGCCAGTAATTCTTTACCAAACATACACAATAATAACATTATTGTGTACGTTTGGTAAGGAATTATTGACATAATAATACAACGCGCGTCTTCAAAATCATTGACATAAAAGTTATTTAGTTGCTCATTGAGAAGCAAATAATGTAGTACGAAAGTATTACGCTAGTCATTTCGTTCTTGTGTACAGTGTACTATTTAAGTAAGAACAATTTATTTAGTTAAAATGGAAAGATTAACTTTGGAAGAAAAAATTAATATGACTTTTATTTATGGTGAATCTCGAAGAAACATCTGTGAAACACAAAATTTATACGCATTACGATATCCTGAGAGAAATATTCCATCACGTTGTTCATTTTATCGTGTTGTGAAACAATTTTCAGAAAATGGAGATGTTCGTGAAAAAGAAAGAAAACGATCAAGGACTGTCATTGGTGAAAATAATGAAACTATCGTATTAGCAGCAGTAGCTAGGAATCCACAAATATCTTCTCGTAGTATTTCTCGCAATACTGGAATATCTCGAAGAAGTGTTTTGAGAATACTTAAACGTAATAAATTCCACCCGTATCACATCTCATTACATCAACAGCTAAGTAATACTGATTTTCAAAATCGAGTGACGTTTTGTCGTTGGGCGCAACAAAAAATAGAAAGAAATAACAATTTTTTCCTTTCTGTCTTATTTTCTGATGAATCAACTTTCATAAATTGTAGAGAAGTCAATCGACATAACATGCATTACTGGGCTGTGGAAAATCCAAGATGGTTACGAGAAGCTGAACATCAGCGGCCACGGAGTGTTAACGTATGGTGCGGAATTATTGGTGATACATTAATTGGACCTTACTTCTTTGATGGGACGTTGAATGGACAAAAGTACAGAGATTTTTTAGATCAAGAACTACCATTACTACTTGATGAACTACCTTACGAACTAAGAATGCGTATGTGGTTTCAGCAAGATGGTTAGGTTGCTTGTCCAGCGCACTTTTCACGTCAAACTCGAGAAATATTAGACAGAGATTATAATAATAGGTGGACAGGACGAGGAGGAACGGTTCATTGGCCTGCCCGTTCCCCAGATTTAACATCTTTAGATTTTTTTGGTAGAGATTTCTTAAAGGAATTGTATATCAAGATGTACCAATGAAAGAACGTATTAAAAATGCTTGTCGCGATATTGATAGGATGACTTTGTTAAACGTTCATCAATCTCTCATTAAACGTATTCAAAAGTGTATTGACGTTGATGGTCATCATTTTGAGCATTTAATAAAATAAAATTTTTTTCTTAAAATTAATTGTATTATTTTCTTTACACCAATTGATGTCTCTTATTTTTTGAGCTTAAAATATTAAGGTAACATTATTGCAAAATAAATAATTTTATGAGATATTTCATAGTTTATGTAAAATTATGTCGAAGTAAAGTAATAAAATAAAGTATAAAATATCTCGTAAACTATTAAACTTTTGGCCATCATACCCCTATAACTTTTTATGCAGAATATTGCAAGGAATCGATTTATGTAAAAAAATTGGGGCGTTTCCTTTAAAAAAAAACAAGATTGACATTGAAATCTCCTAAGCCTCTCCACCAGAGGTCAAACTAATGGCACCATCTTATGACTCCCTTAGAACCGAACAACTTTTGTCTGAAACATTTCTTTCTATCTTGCTTTATTTTTTAGATATTTAGGTGTCTCAATATAAATGCCCCACCCTGTATATACGCGCGTCTTCAAAGTCATTGACATAAAAGTTATTTAGTTGCTCATTGAGAAGCAAATAATGTAGTACGAAAGTATTACGCTAGTCATTTCGTTCTTGTGTACAGTGTACTATTTAAGTAAGAACAATTTATTTAGTTAAAATGGAAAGATTAACTTTGGAAGAAAAAATTAATATAATTTTTATTTATGGTGAATCTCGAAAAAACATCTATGAAGCATAAAATTTATACGCATTACGATATCCTGAGAGAAATATTCCATCACGTTGTTCATTTTATCGTGTTGTGAAACAATTTTCAGAAAATGGAGATGTTCGTGAAAAAGAAAGAAAACGATCAAGGACTGTCATTGGTGAAAATAATGAAACTATCGTATTAGCAGCAGTAGCTAGGAATCCACAAATATCTTCTCGTAGTATTTCTCGCAATACTGGAATATCTCGAAGAAGTGTTTTGAGAATACTTAAACGTAATAAATTCCACCCGTATCACATCTCATTACATCAACAGCTAAGTAATACTGATTTTCAAAATCGAGTGACGTTTTGTCGTTGGGCGCAACAAAAAATAGAAAGAAATAACAATTTTTTCCTTTCTGTCTTATTTTCTGATGAATCAACTTTCATAAATTGTAGAGAAGTCAATCGACATAACATGCATTACTGGGCTGTGGAAAATCCAAGATGGTTACGAGAAGTTGAACATCAGCGGTCATGGAGTGTCAACGTATGGTGCAGAATTATTGGTGATACATTAATTGGACCTTACTTGTTTGATGGGACGTTGAATGGACAAAAGTATAGAGATTTTTTAGATCAAGAACTACCATTACTACTTGATGAACTACCTTACGAACTAAGAACGCGTATGTGGTTTCAGCAAGATGGTTGTCCAGCGCACTTTTCACGTCAAGCTCGAGAAATATTAGACAGAGATTATAATAATAGGTGGATAGGACAAGGAGGAACGGTTCATTGGTTTGCCCGTTCACCAGATTTAACATCTTTAGATTTTTTTTGTGGGGTTTTGATAAAAGAATCGTATATCAAGATGTACCAACTACGTCAGAAAATATGAAAGAACGTATTAAAAATGCTTGTCGCGATATTGATAGGATGACTTTGTTAAACATTCATCAATTTCTCATTAAACGTATTCAGAAGTGTATTGACGTTGATGTCATCATTTTGAGCATTTAATAAAATAATTTTTTTTTCTTAAAATTAATTGTATTATTTTCTTTACACCAATTGATGTCTCCCATTTTTTGAGCTTAAAATATTAAGATAATATTATTGCAAAATAAATAATTTTATGAGATATTTCATAGTTTATGTAAAATTATGTCGAAGTAAAGTAATAAAATAAAGTATAAAATATCTCGTAAACTATTAAACTTTTGGCCATTATACCCCTATAACTTTTTATGCAGAATATTGCAAGGAATCGATTTATGTAAAAAAAAATGGGGTGTTTCCATTTTAAAAAACAAGATTGACATTGAAATCTCCGAAGCGCCTTCACCCAAGGTCAAACTAATGGCACCATCTTATGACCCCCTTAGAACCGAACAACTTTTGTCTGAAACATTTCTTTCTATCTTGCTTTATTTTTTAGATATTCAGGGTGAGGTTTTTAACTTAAAACTGTTAAATATCTCGGAAAGTAAGCTTTATCGAAAAAAAATGTTTCAAACAAAAGTTGTAGGGTTCGGAGGAGGCCACATGATAAAAATATGGATTTGACCTTGAGTGACCTTTTAAAGGTGAGATCAATGTGATCGACGTTTTCTTAAATGGAATCCCTATTTTTTTATTACATATTCTTGTAGCTTATCTCGAGAGCTTTTCAAAACACTATAATAAAGTATATTTTCATTAAGTGTCTATAGATTTCGTCCACTGGTACCATCCATTTGTTGTATCTTCATGATCCTCATTATCGTCAACAGAATTCGAATCTTCTGTTTCCAAAAACTGTGTTTCCGCATCAGCTGACATGAATAAATGTTTTACCTTTATTTTGTATTCTTTGCACATAGTTAGTTTATTCTGTTCAGTATTGCCTTCAGTTTTACTCCTAGCAATTATTAAAATAAAAGTTAAAATTTCTTCGGGTCTTTCTACATTACGACATAAAATTAATTGTCCTAGCAAAGATAAATAAAATTTCTTAATTCTCGGCCGTGTAATTTTTAAAAAATTACTGTATTTTTTTATAAAATGCGCTACATCAATCCAACGTACGTAGCACGTCGGCAATTGATCATTCTTGCATGCATCAGAATAATTTTCTAGAGTTAAATGTCCTGCGAAACAACGAATGGCTGCTGTCAAAAGTGCTCTTGAAAAATCGCAAACGACTTCTTGTGGACGAGGTGCACCTAAACGGATCCATTCTGATAGCCAAAATTGAATTGCATTAGTATTGTGACTTTCTGACAACATGTGGCACACTGGAAAAAGGCCACTACTTTCGCAATTAATAACAGAATTATAAAGAAATATATATTTTGATTTAGATCGATCAGGTCTTATAATCTTTTTTATTAAACTTCCAGTTGCATCAATATAAATACAAGCTGGATTGGAAATTGCATATGATCTATACACATTTATTTGATAATTAGACCAATAATGTATAAAAAATGGATTTAAGCCAATATTATGTATAATATATTATGTATCTCGTAAAGATCCTAACTGCATTAATAATAATGCTTTCAAGGGATCTTTATCAAGATAATTTTCTTCTATAATTTTTTTTTGCAACTCACAAAACATTTGTGCTAAATAAATGTGGAGGTTCCGCGGTATCGCTTGTGCTCATTAAATCTTCAGCTAATTCCGTACGATAGGCCATGGCCGTAGTTTTTTTCAATTTCTCCGCGATTTTGTCTCTAATAGGACGTCTAAGATATCGTTTTCCACAACGACCTTTGCCTTCAATAAAAGTACAAAAAATTTTTGTTGTAAGATCATTTGCAATAGAATTATTTATATCGCATTTAATTACAGCACCACATTTGCACGTACCATTTGCATATCCATGTTCCCCACTACGCAATAATTTATGATTTTTGAAATTAAAACCATAAGTTTTTTAGTAGCTGCCCAAATTTTTTCGTTAAATACATGTTGCCACATTCCATATCTTAATATTGTATACTCACGTATAGATTCTGGCTTACCTTTGTCTTTTCGTCGATATACTTTATGCATAATCAATGACATAAATTCTTCTTTAGGTATAGTAATGGTAAATGTACTTGCGGTGCTGACATTTAATTTGTAGTATTAGCTGATGAATCTGTGCCCAGATATGTTTCCTCTAATACATCTTCAAACACATCATTTTCCGGGGATGTCGCAGGAGGATAACGATACATTAATTTATCCCTTATGTTCCACTTATTACATGTCACAAATGTATACAACGAAGCGGGTGTAGTGATATGATCCAATTCCTTTGCAATTGTAATCCATACAGCATCGCATTTAGAAACAATAGTATTCTTCGCTGTAATTATCTTATCTTTGTAGTCCAGAATTTTTTGTGTGAATAAATCATTATTTATTTTCGCTGGTCTTCCAACACGCATCTTGATTTAATATGCAATTCACAAAGCACACACACTATGCAAATTAACACTACACAAAGAACGCAATTAAAGAAAATCGTAACAGCGCGTACATAAGAACGACGACAACTTCTGTAGGAAAGCTTTCCACAGATGTTCACTGCTCGGGCTCTCGAAAAAGACTGTAGTCAATAGTACATTTATACTAATAACATGTACGCTTGTCTTGAGTGGCTCATCCTTTGATATCGATCTAAGGCGTCGGTCGATCACGCGTCACATATGGTGCGGTCTATTGTTTACACGGATAAAGTTCCGAAAAGTACTCACCCCCGATTTTTTTGAGACTCAGTATTCTTACGTATTTTGATGCGCTGATTACGAATATCATAGTGAAAAATGGCGACTATTTGATTTTCATGGTGAAAACAATGAAAAACCCATAAAACTTATAGTTTTTTACGCTTATCTCAGTAAATACGGAAAATCATGATAAATGTTTTAGATAAAAGATAGACACAGAGATAAACATTTTATGTCCTATTCATTTTTACTGTACAAGTGATAGTTTTCGAGAAAATCAATGTTAAACATATATCTCAAACCAATTGCTGTATAGGTGAAACTACAAAGGCTGACAGTACTCTGTAGAAGTCCCAATATATAACCTTGCTTTGCGTGGAAAGTTGCAAACCCATGTGGAACCTCGCTTCGCGTGGAAAAGTGTATGCGTGGAAACAGTGGGTTCCGCCCCCTTGCGGGGGGCTCCACTACCAAAAAACTAGACAAATAGGTTTGCGTGGAACCTCGCTTTGCGTGGAAAGTTGCAAACCCATGTGGAATCGTATATGTACTGCAAAGTACATGCTTAGATGGGAGGACAGATATAAGATTTAGATTCCATCGTTTTTGTCGAAAACTATCACTCGTACGGTAAAAATGAATAGAACATAAAATGTTTATCTTTGTAAGATCTAAAACTTTTGTCTAAAACATTTATCATGATTTTCCGTATTTACTGAGATAAGCATAAAAACTATAATTTTTATGGTATTTTCATTGTTTTCACCATGAAAATCAAATAGTCGCCAATTTTCACTATGATATTCGTAATCAGCGCATCAAAATACGTAAAAATACTGAGTTTCAAAAATATCGGGGGTGAGTACTTTTCGGAACTACACCCGAGTATATTATTTAGATGTATTTAGAATAGCAAAATAAAGAAAAAGAAAGTAACTTATTGCATATTTCATGTATGTTCTATTAAATAAAAATGCATAAATTAATTTGTTTTTATGTAGGAAGACGAGAAAATAGAAAGAATAAAGTCATACAAATAAAAGAATATAATAATAATAAACTAAGAGGGAGAGAGAGAGAGAGAGAGAAGCGCGAGTGAACGCGTAAATGAATATGCGAGGAGCATGAAGCTAAGCGATACGTAGAACAAAGTGAGCGAGCGATTAGAAAGAGACAGTGCGTATAATCGAGAGAGAAAAGATACTGCAATAATGTTAGTGCGTACATGTATATTACTCTCACATGCATGAAAGAGACAAAGATAGTACGATTATGTCTGTCCTTGTCATGTAAGATTGCAGTTGTGTCTATCGCGACATCACGCAACTAATCTACTGCTCTCTTTTACTTTTGAGCCTCGATCTCGCACACACACATATGCACGAAAATTTTGCATAGTAAAATCTTTTTTATAAAGCTTCTAAACTTGCTTCTCAAAGTTCACTGATACTCCTTGATAAAATGCCGACTGCGGGATCCACTTGTTAGGCACGTGCAAATTACAAATCTTTTATATTAAGCAAATGTTGATGATAGAAGCTGATAACAAAACTGTAATTTTTAATTTTTTTCGCTTTTTACATGGAATCATATCTCCCGCACTACGTTACTATGTGTACTTTAATTATGGAAAAGGATTTATTAATATCTATATAATCAACAAAAATATTTTACATTTTGACTAATATTCGCATTCTATCGGTAAAACAGAACAGTCTGTGAGCCTCTTAAAGTCATTAATTCTGTAGTATATATCTTCATTTTTAGATTTAATTTTTGAATTTTAGTGGAGAAATTGCATAAGCTTTTGCATATTCTCATTTGTGTCTCAATATTGTTCCTACGATACGCATAATATACAGGGTGGGAGCGGTGCACTTGGACACAGTACAATTGGACACGGTGCAAGTGGACACATTACAAATGGACACGAGATTTTGCACACGGTTCAATTGGACACAGAGCATTTGGACACAGTAATTTTGGATACAGTAGCTTTTGGACACATAAGAAAATACGCATCGTTTACTTGGACACCGCTCACTTGGACACTGTTCATTTGGACACCGTTCATGTGGACACAGAAAGACGCGCACCGTTCATTTGGACACCGTTCATTTGCCCACCGTAGTTGTAAAGCGAGGTCCACCCTGCCTACCGCCGGGATGTGTGCGGGAGAGGGGCCGAAGGCCCCCTATGCACCCACCCGTGTGTGTGTGTGTGTGTGTGCGTGTGTATGTGCGCGCGCGTGCGCGTGCTTCCTGCCTGTGGGCAAATAAACGGTGTCCGAACGAACAGTGGGCAAATGAACGGTGTCCAAACGAACGGTGGGCAAATGAACGGTGTCCAAATGAACGGTGGGCAAATGAACGGTGTCCAAATGAACGGTGTCCAAATGAACGGTGTGCGTCTTTCTGTGTCCAAATGAACGGTGTTCAAATAAACGGTGTCCAAATGAGCAGTGTCCAAGTGAGCGGTGTCCAAGTAAACGATGCGTATTTTCTTACGTGTCCAAAAGCTACTGTATTCAAAATTACTATGTCCAAATGCACTGTGTCCAATTGAACCGTGTGCAAAATCTCGTGTCCATTTGTAACGTGTCTATTTGCACTGTGTCCAAGTGAAGGCCACTCATACAGGGTGGCCCATGTAAAGTGTTACAAGCTAATAACTCTAAAAATATTTGTCAAATCAAAAAATTGTTCAGGAAAAAGTTTCATGTAGTCGAGGGACCTTTCTAACTACGTAAATATAAAATTGCCCCCGCTCCGCTTCTAAAGGGGGCGGGGGCAAACTTTAAAATTTTAAATGGAAACCCCTACTTTTTATTGCATATTCTTGTAGCTTATCTCGAGAGCTTTTCAAAACACTATAATAAAGTATTTTTTTATTAAGTACTTTTTGAGTTATTTTATATCTTAACATTTTGGCCCTATTCCGTGGCTCATGCTTATTGCCCCCCACTCACCGCTCGTGCGTTAGCAACGAATCGCCAGATACGCGTAACTAAGGAGCGCGACGCTTCGTCTCAGGAGCGTCCGTATGTAAGAATGCCCAAATATAATAATAAGACAATACTTTTTTAAAAGCACCGCGAAAATTCTCAAAATTAAAAGTTTTTCTTCAATATTTTATATCAATGAAATATAAATGTATAAATATATACCGGCGATGTTATGGATGGATATAACAGTGTCAAGGTCAATACCGTGTTCATCGGCGAGTTTGTTTCGGGCGACAAGATTGATGTTAAGACTATCGCCACGAAGAATCATCAGCTTCTACCTCTTTCCGACTTGCGAGAGTGGTACGGGAAGCGCGTGGTCGACGCTACTCTAGCTTCGCTGGAGGAGTTTCAAGAGCGTGATAGCGGATGGGCGTTATCGCGAATACTAAATTTAACGGTGAACGTGAACAGATACAATCCTATGCACGCTGGATGCCGCGTCGAGATACCGCGAGAGATCGCGTTGAAGAAAGCGGTGGTTAACGTGCAATCTACGGATAACGCATGTTTCGCGTGGGCGATAGTCGCCGCTTTATATCCGGTCGAGAAACACACGGAAAGAAGCTCGCGGTATCCTCACTACTCGACGGTGTTGAATCTGGAGGGTGTCGAGTTTCCCATGAATTTAAATGGAATTACTAGATTCGAGCGTCTCGAAAAATTGGCGTCGTATCTTGACAAGAGCGAGCTGAAGATCGCGCGTTCGGAATTTTCCAATCTTGACGACGCTGATTTCGAGCTTTTCGCGCGAAAAGGTGTTTCCTTATGAGTACGTCGACGACGTCGATAAATTGCTGGAGACTCGTCTACCGCCGCGCGAGGCTTTCCATAGTTGACCGGTGACGCGATATCCGAGAGCGATTACGCGCGCGCGATAAGAGTCTGGGAGCGGTTTCGCGTCGAGACGTTGGGCGACTATAGCGATTTGTATTTAAAAACCGACGTTCTTTTATTGGCCGATGTTTTCGAAAATTTTTGCGACGCGTGTATGAGAAGTTATAATTTAGATCCCGCGTACTATTACACGTTACCTGGATATACGTGGGACGCTATGTTAAAGCACACGGATATTCGATTCGAGTTATTAACCGACATCGATATGGTGATGTTCGTGGAACGCGGGATACGCGGCGGGCTAAGTCAATGTTGCAATAAATACGCGCGCGCTAATAACAAGTATTTACAGACTTACAATCCTTCGGAACCGTCGTCTTTTCTCATGTATTTCGATGTAAATAATTTATACGGATGGGCGATGTGTCAATCGTTACCTTGCGAAGATTTTCGATGGGTCGATGATGTCGCGAGCATCGACTTAATGTCCGTGACATCGAACTCGCCTATCGGTTACATTCTAGAGGTCGACCTTGCGTATCCGCCCAACCTTCACGATTCTCACGCGGACTTGCCGTTCTGCCCGACGCGCGATAAGCCGCCCGGAAAACGTGACGAGAAACTTCTCGCCACGCTGTACGATAAAAGTCGTTACGTGACGTATTATCGCAATTTGCAGCAATGCGTTCGACACGGATTACGCGTTACGATGATACACAGAATATTACAATTCGCGCAATCCCCATGGCTGCGCGGATACATCGAACTGAACATGCAACTACGAATTAACGCGAAAAACGAGTTCGAGAAAAATTTTTACAAATTGATGAATAACGCCGTGTTCGGTAAGACCATGGAGAATGTGCGCGATCACTCGGATGTCCGACTCGTGACTCGATGGGACGGGAGATACGGCGCGGAGGCGATGATCGCGAAGCCGAACTTTCGTAGCAGAAGCGTCTTCGCGGAGGATCTCGTAGCCGTGGAATTGCGCAAACTCGAGATTAAATTCAACAAACCGGTTTACGTGGGTATGTGTATTCTCGATGTGTCTAAGATTCGTTTGAACAAATTTCACTACGAGTGTATGCTACCGTTGTATCGAGATATGTGTAGAATAATGTACACCGATACGGATAGTCTCATTTATAGCATCGAGTGCAAGGATGTGTACAAGGATATGAAGCGTGACATCGACAGATTCGATACGAGCGATTACGCGGTGGACAACGCGTACGGTATGCCTCTCGCTAATAAAAAAATACCTGGTGCGATGAAGGACGAGAATGCTGGCGCGATTATGACGGAATTCGTCGGGCTCAGAGCGAAGATGTACGCGCTACGAGCCGACGGTAGAGACGATACGAAAAGAATAAGGGTGTTAAGAGCGGCGTCGTCGTGAGAACAATAACGTTCGAAGATTACGCGCGTTGTCTTCGACAAAGGATCGAGATGAGGCGCAAACAGTCTTGCATAAGGTCCAAGTTACACGAGGTGTATACGGTGTCGGAATCGTAGATCGCGCACAGTCCGCACGACGATAAACGATACGTGATATCCGGAACTGCGGATACTTTACCGTGGGAGCATTATAGAATACCGCTGTAAGGAGCGAGGAAAACGTCGTATATCGAGAATGTAATAAATATTATTTGCGTTTAATATAGTTTATTTTAATAAAATATTTCGAGAGAGAAAAATAACAAAGACGAGATACGCGAAGGTACGAAATATTCGCGAAGAGACGCGCGAGTTTTTTCGAGTATTTTTACATTATAAAAAATCGTGATAATTTCCAGACTGTTTTGTTTTTAACAAATCTCGAGCCAGTTTTGACAAGCTGCTCTAGCCCGAGATAAGAAAGTTATTCTAGCTTATAACTTTGTATCCTCACTCAAGATTTATTTACAAATCTCAGGCTAGAGCAGTTTGCTAAATCTGCATCGAGATTTATTAGAAATAGAAAAGCCTGGAAATTACCACAATTTCTTTATTATGCTCTCGGAAGCATTTTATATCGAATAACGTGAAAAAAGGTTAACGCAAGATACGATGTTCGCGTAGCGGTATGATAAAAGAATTCATATAGAGCGTGAGAAAGAGTCCGTATAAAGCGCGAAAGAGAAAACGCAGGACGTGGCGGCCGCGTAGCGGCGCGAGGAAGAATCTGTATGGAGCGCGACCATTCTCAGCCATTTCACGTAAACCTCGTTGCCCCTTCGACGCAGCACCTTTTCCACGAGATGCACGTTGGGATCGTCGACGCGCAGCAACTCGTGCTCGTAGAATTCTCCGGCGATCGGTTCGCCGCGCTAATCCTTCAGCAGATACGTTACGGGATTAGTCCGTTGTATCTTGGTTATTTGAAAAATCTCGGTGGTCCAGTTAGGTATGAAGCCTTTCTCGAAGATCGTCTTAAACTTACTGATGCGTACCGGATTAGCTACTTTGAATTTCGCCGGAGCCGCGATTTTTATATTGCTGTATACCGTATTTGAAAGTTTATTGGCGATCGCTGGAGTCTCGTCGACGGGTCTCATACCTATAGTGCGATGATTTCGCGTGTTGTACTCCTCGACGAGTCGAGGTAATTCGTCGATCCACTTGTACGTTCCGCTCAGCGTGAAATACTTCCACGTAGAATTTTTGAGCGTGCGATTGAATCGTGCGACGATCGACGCCTTCATCACCGAGTACGTCGAGTAATGATTCATTTCGCGCTTTTCCGCGAATTTTCGCACCTCGGCGTTGTAGAATTCCTTTCCTTTGTCGGTCTGCAGATTTTTCGGACACCGCTTAGAGTCTCGCACTATCTCGGATAACGCTCGGGTAACCTCGTTCGCGCTCTTGCTTTTAAGCGGTTGGGCCCAAGCTTAATGCGTCGATAACGGTAAGTATGTAATTGTGGCCTTTGTTGAGTCTCGCGTAAGGACGCATCTCGACCACATCCGCCTGCCATAGGTCGTCGTACCCGTGTATCGCGACGCGACGACGCGGAAAGATTCTTCTCGTGGGCGCGTGCAACTTCTCGACTAGTCTTCGTTTTTCGGCGCTCATAATTCTCTTCTCTTTCTCTCAAGGATGACGTTAAGCAGGATCTCTCTCTCGAGCGGCTCGCCGCTCCGAGCGTCGTCGCCGATCTCGCGAATCTTCGCCAGTTCCCTCACTCTCCCCGATAGCTCGTCCGCGTCTCTCTTCAATCGCGATGTTGAATTTTTCAATTCTCGTATCTTTACCGCGGAATTCGCCGCGGAATTTGCCGCGACGCGTGATTTTTGGGTTAGTTACTGTATTATTTTACCCTGATTGAACAGTATTTTACGGTCGCTTGCGCTTTTCGTCGAAGACTCCACCGCGTTGAGCGATATCGTATTTTTTGCGGCATCGATCCGATTACTTAAAGCGTTGATCCGTTTATCCAAAGCATCGATCCGTTTATCTAGAGTGTTAGCGTTCGATTCTGTTCTCGAAACGGAATTTTCCACGGCGAACCGAATTTTACTCAGAACGTCGTCGCGTGCTTCGATCTTGGAAACAAAACTCTCCGCGGCGTCTATTCGTTTACCCAGAGCGTTATCGAGCTGGGTGAGTCTCGTGAATAGTAGAATGACGCCTTTCCCTGCCTCGTCCGCGTCTTTTCTCAATTGCGACGTGATTCCTTCAACATAGCTTTTGCTCGTCGCGTCGGCGTCCTCCTCCGGCTTAGCCAGGCGTTTTATCTTGCGCTCTTTCGCGTCGTACTCGACGGAAGAGGTTAGACACAGCGCGTTATCGCGCACGTAATTTCGTAGAGACTCGATAGCCGGACGTAGTCTTCCGGTTCTCGCGTCGTAGCCGCGGTTTTTTAGAGGTGTACCGAATTTGCTCACGGACATCGCGAATCCCGCGTACGACTGCGACGACCGTCAATGCGACGATTCGATTTATACGATCGCTCCCGTTTCGCGAAGCTCCTCGATTATCGATAGAATCTCGTTTTCGTGAGCGTTGTTGCCGACGCGAAGCGTCCAGCAATCGCAGACGATCCACTAATTCTTTCGGATCGCCCCAATGAACGTAATCGATTCTATCGTCCGTGACTCGCATGGTCGACGGTACGCGACCCGCGCCCTTCTTTTTCGCGCCGCTGCCGTGGATAAGCGGAGCGATAACGAACTTGTATTGGATTATATCATTCTTTTTTTGTGTAGTATGTGTTAAACATTAAAAAATTTTTTTTTATTAACCTGGTGGAAGCTGGCAGTCCTTTCTAGAGTAGTCCGCACTAGTTTAATAAAAATACAAGTGCATAATCAAAACATTAAATCAAAAGGAATTGTGTGTGTATCTACCTTATCATAAACATATAGAATATTTTTAAATGTTTTTTTTATTTGTAGCATAAACTACATTTAAAATTAAATGTTTTAATTATTTTATAAATAAGATAGAATTTATATTTTTTTAAATAAATGAGTTAATATAAAAATATTCTATATGTTATGATAAGATGTATGTATATGTGTATGTGTGTGTGCATATTGTACCTTATATAAAATGTGATATGTGTGCGTATATAAAACTGTGCGTGTGTGTGTGTGTGTGTGTCTTATTATAATCAATATAATATGATTTTTTTATGCGTAGCATGAACTATTTTTAATTTTTTTTCTTCATGAAATCTATATGTTTATAATAAGATATGTGTACGTGTGTAATAAATTCGATTTGAACTTTTAACTATGCACTTGCATTTTTATTAACCCGGTGGAAGCTAGCAGTCTTTTCTGGTCTGGGATAGTCCTCAGGTTAATGAAAATATTGTAAACCAAAATAATCAATAATATCAGTTTTAATAATAAATTTCTTCTGTCAAATATATATACCAAATAGTATTCCTCTACTGAAAAATAAATGTATATTTATGAATTATTCATAAGACATGCATTAACTTTACACACAGACTGCATTTCACCAATGTTATTTATACTTATCTATAGTCATATGATGCATGACGAATAACTATATGATGACACTTCTTTAACAAATGCATTCAAATATACTAGATTCTTGTGTGCGTATGCCTATATTACTGTTCGCAGTTATCCATACTGGTTTTTGACAGATATTTGACGTTAAATTTTCCAGAGTGCAACATTATATAGCGTAGCACTCTTTCATTTATAAAAAAGTAAAGCTGCAAAATTCTTCCTAATACTTCTGGGTAGTTGAATCTATAAAATACACACACACATATCTTATAATAAACATATTATAGAATACACACATCTTTTTTTATAAATATATGTATTGCGATGCTTTATTCTGTTTTTACATATACATAAATTACTTTTGTAATGTTTTAGTTTTCTCTAATATAAATGAGATATACCTGATCCAACTATCCACAAGTATTACGAAGAATTTTGCATCTTTACTTTTTTATAAATGAAAGCGTACGAACACTGCACCCGGCACTTCGCAAACTTAACCTATACCTATACCTGTCAAAAGCAAGTATGGATGCATGCAAGCAGTAACATCGAAGCGCCGTTAGCGCAATCTTTCGTCAAAGACGCCAACCGTACAAGAAATACATTGCCATTATTACATGTGTGTTGTGTACGTGTATATATACGTGTAGCATAATACCTCTATATTCTATGCATGTGTTGTATACATATATAGCGGTAAAAGGGACGACGACGACGACGACGATGATGATGATGATGATAACGTTTCTTACATGAAAATTTCCACATTTCGACTTTGCTTTGTAATATCTTTGCTTTATAGAACATGCAGAGCGAAAATAAAGACACTTTCCTTATATAAATCGAACCCAAGCTATCGATTAAGTTTATCAAGAATTCGATCGGTTCAGCCGTTATTCAGATCTGGTAATCTAAGGTACTCTCAACTATCCGACTCGCGTATGGGTGCCTCGCTGTTACTACGCGCGGTCTTTGCTTCGCGTGACTTGGCGCGAGACACTACCGTGTCTCTTGATGCGAGGAGCATGAAGCTAAGCGATACGTAATACATAGTGAGCGAGCGATTAGAAAGAGACAGAGCGTATGATCGAGAGAGAAAAGATACTGCAATAATGTTAGTGCGTACATGTATATTATACTCACACACACATGAAAGAGATGAAGATAGTACGATTATGTCTGTTTTTGTCATGTACGATTGCAGCTCTGTCTATCGCGACATCACGCAACTAATCTACTGCTCTGTTTTACTCTTGAGCCTCCATCGCGCACACACACATATGCACAAAAATTTTATTTTGCAGAATCTTTTTTATAAAGCTTCTAAACTAACTTCTCTAAGCTCACTTATACTCTTTGATAAAATGCCGAGTGCGGGGTTTACTGATTAGGCACGTGCAGATTACAAATCTTTTATATTAAGTAAATGTTGACGGCACAGGCCGATAACTAAACTGTAATTTTATCATTTTTTCCACTTTTCATATGAAATGTTAAACTCCGCACTTCGTTATTATGAGTGCCTTAATTGTGGAAAAGGATGTGTTGATATCTTTAATCAACAAAAAGATTTTGCAATCCTACTAATATTCGCATTCTGTCGGTAATCCAGCATCCTCTTAAGTGATATGGTACATGCAGAAATAATAAAAGTACATTGTCCAATTTGTAGGAGCACAACTGAATATAAAAAACTTATGTGATTTTTATTTTTATAATAAAAATGTATTTTTATTCGTATATATTCTATATAAAATAATTTTATATTTTTGTATGTACTAGCATTTAGTTTTCCTTTCATATTTTCTTATTCCTTCAATTTTTAAAAGTTTATCAGAATTTCATTTCTACTATCATAATAAATATATTCTTTTTTAATACTTTACTATCGTCTTATCTAAAATTTCATATTTAAAAAATAGTATCTTGAAAATTTATTTTAAAAAAAGAGAACTGATTTTTCTGGTGTTTATAAGAAAATGTCAAATTTGATACTGTTGATAATAGAATAATATACCAATTGCCGTACAAATATTAATTAGTTTGAAATTAAGACGAAATGAAGTTCAGAATTTAAGAATATGATTAATGATCTGCAAAATGATTAATAACAGACTGTAACACTAAATTGTTTGATAATCAAAATCTATTTGCATATTTGAATAAGATCTGTTTACTCATTTGGCACGTGCAGATTACAAATTTGTTATATTAAGTAAATGTTGACGGCAGAAGCCGATAACAAAGCTGTAATTTTCTCATTTTTTTTTACTTTCCATATGAAATATTAAACTCCGTACTCCGTTATTATGTATACTTTAATCGTGGAAAAGGATTTGTTGATATCTATAATCAACAAAAAGATTTTGCATTTTAACTAATATTCGCATTCTGTCGGTAATCCGGCATCTTCTTAGCAAAAAAGATTTACCGAGTTATATGATTTTATATGGATTTATAACTTTCAAAGGTAATTACCTTTGAAAGTTATAATAGTATATTTGAATTATACAGAAAAAGGGCAATCCATACAACAATGTAGGGTGAACCTCGCTTCGCGTTGTAAAGTATATGCGTGGACACAGTGGGTTCCGCCCCCCCCCCCTACGGGGGGGGGGCTCCACTTCCGGAAAATATAACCTAACCCAAACCTATTTCCAATTTAGTTTCGCGTCCGAAGCACAGGAAGATATGGGATGGACCTCGCTTTGCGCAGAAAGTTATAAATCCATGTAAAATCATATAACTCGATAAACCTTTTTGTTAAATATCTCAAAAACTATGCAAGACCGCCAAATAAAACAAAGCAAATATTAATCAGCAACCTCACCCTTACAACATATGTGAAGGTCAAGGTCATCGGCAAAGTATAAATGTAAATCCACTAATGTAAATAATTGTCGATTCAGTACCATTTTCTCTTAAAATATGACTTTTGTAGGAGTCGCCAGAATTCCTTTTAGGATCTTTCATTTCAACCTGAAAGGAAGCTTTTCACAAAGTTTCATCAAAATCGGAGACGGGCCCTTTTCGGAATTCCACCCCATTATTGATTCAGTTGTATTTGTCAGATACTTCCCAGTAAACACGCAGGGCTCATTTCCGTAACAATTATATAATGTTCTATATGTATATATTAGTTAAATCAAGAATTAGATCTTCGAGTCGGCCATTAGAACAATTAGTCAATCGTTGTAAAGAAGAAGACAATTTTAATATAATAAATGTAGAAAAGAATTATCCAATACCAAAAGTACGTATTATAAATGGTAAAAAGATAATAAAATCAGTTCAATGTAAAGGTTTCTATCTAAGTGCAAGAACTGCTGATAATAGTTGTCTTTTGTTAGATGGTATGACGATTTCACTTACGACAATTTATTTTAAAAATAAACAGATTTACATTATTGGCAAAAAGTATTTAAAAAGCATCTGCCGGGGATACATCAAATATACAAAAATCTTTTCCGTTTAAGAGTATAAATGAAGTAATAGCTTTTGAAAAGAATTTATCAGAAAATGCAGATGAGTACAACAAATTTGTAAGTTTAATTAAGTTATTTAAATGCAAATTTTATTTAAATAGAATAATGTAAATTATATTATTGGTATGTTTTATTTCTAAAGATGCTGTATATATCTCGCATAGGCGGAGGGTCCGCTAAAGAAAATTTAATTCGTATATATCGAACTTTATTTTCTAATGAAGTTGCCAAGGTATCATCCTGGAAAGGACTACGTAATCATTTTAAAATAAGTAGTTTAAAGTCTATATTGACGGGAATACAAGGTAAAATATATTTTTATATTTATAAATAAATTTATAAAATTGAAATTTAATTTAATGTAAAATTTCTTTAATAATTCAGCAACAATTTTGGCTCAACATCAATTCACAAACAAAGAGTTTGAGGACATCACGAAAGAATGGTTTCGCCAAGGTGGTCAAAGGCTTAGCAGACAACAAAAAAACTCCGAAGAGGCAAATCCGCAAGTTATTTAAATGTCTCAAAAGCTTATTATTTTTTCATTATAATCTTTTTTCTTATTAGTCTATGAGCTTTCGGCTTATGATCTTTTTTTTATTGGCCTAGAGTCTTAATTAACATAAGAAATATTTTTTTTAATTAATATGTTTTTTTTATATTGAATGATTTTAACACTAAACCTACCACGACTGGTTAAATAATCGGTCAAAACGTTATCAAAGATTAAAAATTTCTGCATTTGGTATGCATAAGTTGTCGGTGGATTTAGTGTTAAATACTTAAGTTTTTAGATTTTTATGTTCTAAAATCTAAAATCATAGTCTGCACTCTTTTCATTTTGAGTTCTCAACGTTATTATTTGAGTTAAATACTTCTTTTAGGAGAATTAGCAGAATTAAAGTATGCATTATGTTGATACATTTAATACTTTATCTCAATCTTTTTAATTACAAAAAGTATAATTGCTTTATTGTTTTTCTTTCAAATGAAAATCGAATTGCGTTTCCATTTTTGTTTAAATTAGATTTATTTTAACGGTACACACTTATATTATGTATTATTAACAAATGTGTTATAATTAACGAATCATACATGAATCTCAAAGATTTTGACAAATGTGTTTATGAAAAGTTTATGGATGTAAAAATTATAGTTTTCATGTGGGGAGAAGCCTAAAAAACTCATTTCTTATTAATGTAGTATAGCGTTAAAACAAAAAATAATATCGCAAATATTCGAGTGTACCGTGAAGGTTAAATTTATCATATTAATTACTATTATAATAAATTTATAATTTATAATATTTATAAATTTAATTAATTTATAATATTATTAATTGTTATTAGTGTAATACTATATTTTGCAACAAAATTAGGAAATTATTGTACTTCGGCGTAAAAAGGCGTAGAAAGGATGAAATTCAAATTGATATACTTTTCGAAAAAATGATCACAGAGTGATATTTAAAACAGATTTTAAAGCTAGAAAACATAACTTCCAAATGCTCTGACGAAGATTTCTCTAACGATTTTTCTTATACAGATTTTATTACAAGTGGTGCTACTTTAAAATGAGCTTTGGAATTGTAGAAAAAAACTTCAACTTTAATAGGCGAGTACGTAGAGAACAATTTTTTCATCAATTTTATTAATTGTAATAAAATTTAACATTTTCTCTTTAAAATGCTTTTTTTAAACAGTTCTACGACCATACGACATTTTTTTATAAAAATACGTAAATTTGACTCTTTTTAATTTTGTGATTCTAATTGTGTTGCAAAGTATATTAATTAATACAATATAAGTGCAATTTGTTATTTAAGTTTGAAATTATTATTAGCTATTAGTATATTTAAAGTTTTCTCTTAAAAAAAATATCTAAAATTATGTAATATAATTTAAATTATCATTATAATTGTAAATTGAAACAAAAATTAGTTTTATAAATATTAATAATATTTGTTAAAAGATTTATTCATAAATTTGTTACAAGATTCATTTATTTAACAATTTAGCATATGTGGAAATAAAGAATTGTTCAAGAAATCAAGTTTTTAATGTTATATATATCCATATCTTTATATATACACGATTTACTAAACATAAATAACATAAGTTAATTCTCTTAATTTTAATAAAAAAACAACCATTAGTAATTTTATCCAATCAATAATTTTGCGCTGTATATTCAACTATAGCAGAATAGTTTCTTCATTTTAATCATTGATAAATATATATGAGAGATTCCACAAATTTGAACGTGATCGCAGACATGCAGGCCCAAAAGTGGTACTCGATTTGGTGGAATCTCTCACATGTATTATTAATATATATATTTATCAATGATTAGACTGAAAAAAGACTATTCTATTATAGTTACTTAATTTCATGTCTAAATTTTAGATATTTGTTATTTGTTATTATCATTTTGTTACATATTATATACAGCATAGAGTTGCTGTATATAATACGTGACATTTTGACCTAAATGTTACCTGTAAATTACATAATGGTTACCAGAACAGATAATATGTGTTCTGTAAATAATATATAAATATTACAGAACAGTGTGTACTAAATTCTATTATAATTACGTAATTTTATATCGAAATTTTATGTATCTATTTCGTGTTATATACAGGCATAATGTTGCTGACATTTCCATCTAAACATCACTTAAAAGTTGACATAACCGTTACCATATCTGTTCTGTCAATGTTACAGAACAATGTTTACTATGTTCTGTTACAGTTACGTAATTTATATATATAAATTTTATGTATCTATTACGTTTTAAAAGTTGACATAACGGTTACCATATCTTTCTGTCAATGTTATGTAAATGTTACAGAACAGTGTTTACTATGTTCTGTTATAGTTACGTAATTTCATATATAAATTTTATGTATCTAGTACATTTTAATTTCATGCATCTATTATGTTTTATATACAAGAATAATGTTGCTGACATTTCCATCTAAACGTTACTTAATCGTGGACATAACGGTTACCACAACAGCGAACAGATGTTTTGTAAATGTTCTGTAAAAGTTACAAAACAGTGTTTATTGGGTTTGTTAAAAGGAATTTTATTAATTTTTCGGTATTATTTTATTCTTCCGCCGGAAAATTCTACTGCAAAAGATATCTACTAATTTTTATTTATTTTGACTGGTGCGGTTTCGTCACCGATCTTTTTGCGTCTTTCTCACGATTACTCATAGATATAGTTATTGACAAGTGACTAAATGTTTAAAGAAATGTATGGCGCAAGATGCTCTGTTTACTGAACGATTCATTTTTATCACCAACCGACAGTCATTGCGGCAACTTCGCGGAAGGAAGGAATCGTGGCGTCGCCAGGACGTAACACGATCAAAGAAACGTGATAATAATAATACACAGAATCAAATAAGCGAAAGAAGTTCAAATAAATGTTAATAACAAAGCCAGAGTATCGTTAGTCCAATAGGAATTGGGTCCGCTCAAGAATAACATCAACAAAGCAATCAGATCAGAACAAGCAATAATATCAAAAATAATCGCACATGAGAAATAACATTCAATAATACAAATATTCATATGAGAAATAACATTCAATAATTCAAAATTTCAATATAATATATAATTACATATGAAATTAATAAATTCAACATAGAGACTTGCCAATCTCGATCTCCGTGCCCTGTCTATCGTGGGCGCCAATTTGTGACCGTGTATATATTTTAAGTAATTATTTTATGTTTCCCAACGGGTCGTTGGTAATGATCCACGGCACACCTTCGGCGCGATATACGATAGCTCGATCTCACACAAGAGCAAATTTCGATAGCGATAGATTGGGCGTCAGGTGCGAGAATTCGCGTCACACAGAAGCTCACGAAGCCGTAAAACTTTAGATGAAGTAAGAATTGCGACGGCAGAATACGCGACCGCTCAGTTAACGAGGTTGGTAGAGGAAGTAATTCGTATGAACGGGACAGGAGAGAATCAAAACAGGCAAAATTTATAAGACACAAAGATTTAACGAAATAATAATATATTAACAAGTGTAAATGATTGAATAGACAAAAGAATATAAGTTCGGAGAGATCGGCCTGTTCGTCGGTCTCGTGTTAACGTGGCCGAGCGCAAGAGTATCGCGTTTCATGACATGCGCGAGTAAGATCGATTATACGGTGGACGCGAATTTTCCGACGCGCGGGGCGTGTTCGGGCCCCGGTAGTGACAGAAAATCTTTTAGATCTCAATATATAACCTGCGTTCGCCCACGCCAAGTTCTAATGATGGTGTATAAAAGAAATATAAAGGCGCTCGTATAGCAGCCGTTTCTCGCGACAATAGTTCGCAATTGCGGAATATGATCTTAATATCGTTGTTCGGATCTGACTTTTCTCTAACTTTCGACTTTACAATAATTACGGCGACAGCAAATGACGGGCGCTGCACAAAAGAGAGAACAGTAATTACGCGACTAACATGACGCACTTATCAGAGAATACTATAATGACGCGCAATATAATAGCTCTGCAATAGCAACACGCTCTCCTAATACAGTGCGAAAGACCAATTATAAAAAATTATACCGAAAATACAACACATACGCGGCATGCGAGATTTTCACTACGTATGGGAGATATTCGAGACGCAAAATATTCGCAGTATATGAGCTCGTTGCAAGACAACAAAGAAACACAGAACGGTAGCGATGCAAAGTAATACACGATAATATTCGAGAGATACAATTATGACTGTCGGCGGCAGAATTCCCGGGAGAGAGAGTAACTATGCTATAAAGAAGATCGGATGAGTCGTTTCGCCGTCGGTCGTTTACTCTCAAGAAACACGATAGCGATAAAAGAATTCGGAAATGAAACGTTAACTTATGACAGCGATTATTACAAGGCGCGACTCATTCGAACTATAATCGAAATTGGTGGCTTACAGATGGACGGCGTCAGTCTCACCGGTTTCCAGTTGTAAGTCCGCTCTTATTCTCGATATCTGCGATGGACCTCCGTCTCGCAGGCTGGTCTGCCGAACAGTAGCGAGCGGAAGGCCAACAGGAGACACGCCGGCACATTAAGGTGTAAGTTGGCCACCTGTGGTGCTTCCGGGTTATCAGGACCGTCGTGTGGCATTGTTGGTCCTTGCGGCATTCGCGATATGGATTTTCCGATCCTCGATCGCTCCGTCTTTCGCCTATGTCTTCGGATGTGGAGGATATGCTGCGGCAGCGTACAAGCCGGCCCGGCCCTTTTACGTCCTTCCGTGATCCCGGATGTTCTTTTTTTCGAGTTCCTTATCAATCGGGATCGTATCCGGATCGGAGTTCCGGGCTCGCATGCGTCGGGCGCAGTATCGTATCTCCGTGTCGGGGCTTCCATGCTAATTGTATGCAAAGTGGCCTTCCCCTGTGGTCTCCTCGTTAATCCTGTGGGCAGCGATTTTCTCAGAGAGCGACAGCGAACAGTTTTCGTCGTAATTAATCGAGTTAGTACGAAAGGCAAGATGCCATTACCGGGTGTGCTCCGTATGCTGAACTGGACCTCCACTCGTCCTTGGCGTCAAGCCTTTGGGCCCTTCGCTGTCACCGGATGAGATCCCGTCGTTCTCCTCTATTATCCAACGTCACCATACTCTAAAACTTATTCTATTGCCAAGATGTGGCGACCTACGGCAATCACAAAGATATGATAGAGCGATCCGCGATACATTAGCGCGTTTTGCAACATGGCGGCCCACGCGCTCGCGCGTCCGCGTGTAGTTCCGGGCGGCGGCGCTAAGCGGCGAAGGTCGAGTCGAGCCAACCTGAAAGTAGAAAGCGGTCAAGCCGGAATATAAGACGGACCCCTTGCGGAGAAAATCAGGCGAAGAAAATTCTTGGCTACATCTTCAAGAAGATAACCAGAAGTCCTTGGCGCTAGACGCCGGACACCAGGAAAACCTTCCACTACGCATCGAACCGGCAACGAGAACAATTCATTCCGACCATCAGAGGAAGAGACATTACCCGGCGGAGAATTTGCCTAACACCACTGCACATTTCAGCAAAGAGGAGAAAGGTCGACGGCGCCCAGTCGCCTACATCCGGCAGAGCTGCCAGTTCGTGGGAAATGGGAGCCCCCACCACTTACCGCGGGACTTACTAACACAGACGTAGTCGCTACGTCATAGCGGGTACGTGTAGCTTCGTGCGTGGAGGCAGGCTACGAGCTTTATATTAATAATCGATTATGGTATTATTATGTGATAATATTATTGTTGCGTTTGTTTTTTATTATCGCATAAGTGCAATATCATGAAAAAAGAAATAAGCTTTTGTTGTAGGATTTTGGAAAATTGAAAGCAAATTATTTGCAGCACGAACGTTCAGATACTTGTTCCATCAAAAAATTTCCTAATACATCCCACATTTCTAAAATTCTTTGAATGCATTTGTAACGTGTTAACCAACGTGTTTCTGAATATTTTAAAATATTCAAAGATTTATCTTTGAAGCACATCTAGAAATTTCGGAAAATAGCAGTTCTGTTTGGATTGCTGTTAATAAATTGTGGAAATGCCTTTAATAAAATGCTCACAATGTTGAGGAATTGTTTTATATAATGAACCGTATTATCATAGGAGATTCACGTCGGAAATGTTACTTATAAAAAAAACAGAGAATTAGTTTGAACTTGCAGAGCGAATTATCGGATCATTAAATTCTTCCTATTTTCCCATCATTAAAAACCTAAAAAAGTTTTAAATTAACCGGCACTGATAATTTGTTTTTCTCATCATGATCGTGTTTGCCTTGTTGTTCTTATTTCATTGTATTTTGTTTATTATCTCCGTCCGCGCAACAGTTTAAAGCATATCATGTAATGTCACGGTTGTGTTTTTCCGTTGAGCTTCCGATCTTTATTTTAATAGATCCTTCATCGGTAAGTCGTGATATATTGGTTTTTATTTTTATTCGATATTATTCCATCACTGTTATAATCAAATAATTTTTCTAGACGGCTCAATCAATTTTAATTGTCTTTTCTGCCGCAAATTGATACATCTCTGTGGATAATAAATTTGAATTTCTGAGGTGTCTTTGAAGAAATGAATGCGACGGATGTTCTGCCAATAAGATCTTTCAATCGTTTGAGAACGAATTATTGAAAAAGAATATTTCTCTTCGATTGGTCGTTGGTCTTAGTTGCGATAATGCCTCTGTAATGATAGGCAAAACGTCCTCTTTTAAAACAAAATTGATAGAAAAAAGTCCGAATCTTGTAACACTTCCATGTGTATGCCACTCTTCAGCATTAGCAGCAAAAGCGGCCTGCGAAATAATTCCTCAAGATTGTGAGCATTTTATTAAAGGCATTTCCACATTTATCAACAGTAGTCCAAAAAGAACAGCTATTTTCCGAGATTTTCAGATGTGCTTCGAAGATAAATCTTTGAGCATTTTGAAGTATGCAGAAACACATTGGTTAACGCGTCACAAGTGCATTCAGAGAACCTTAGAAATATGGGACACATTAGACAACTTTTTAATGGAACAGGGATCTGAGAATGTTCGTCCTGCGCATAACTTGCTGTCCATTTTTCAACCCAGCCCGACAAATAATTGTTAGAAAACAACATTTGCGGGTCTGAAAAAATAAGCGAGGTACAAGTGGCTGAATCAAGAATCGAACCCGAGTCTTTCGCTTTCCGGGCAACTGCTCTTACCACTGAGCTATACAAGTGGTGGGGGCTCCCATTTCCCACGAACTGGCAGCTCTGGCCTCATGTCCCTCACATCACATATACATGATACGTGACTGGAAACATCATTGTTATATCACGCAATGTCATGCTTGCATGAAAAAATTTGGTCCGTCTAACAACATTGCTCGCCCTGGACTTAAGTCTACGCCGAAAATTCACGTGAGTAGTGTATATATGAGAGTTCTAACAGTGGTCCTCTGAGGGGCGGTGAGGGGCAAGGGGAAACCGCCGCGGGGGGTATGACGTCACGCGGGGGAACCGCGACACAACCGGTAGGCGAGGGGTTCGCGGGGAAGAGGGGAACCGCGGCGAAACCGGTAGGCGAGGGGTCCGCGGAGGGGGAGGTGGACCGCGGCAAAACCGGTAGGCGAGGGGTCTGCGGGGAAAAGGGAACACACGCGTCCGCGAGTAGAGAGAGATAGCGCGAGGCGTCCGCAATGTGTGGGAGAAGGATAGCGCGAGGCGTATGCGAGGCTGTGTGAGAAGGATATCATCATTCATAAATCGGTGCGACAAGGATAGCATTCGTAAGACGGTTGATATAAGGGATAGCGCGAGGCGTGCGACAAGGATAGCGCTAATGATCTGCATGCACGTGGATGATGCGAGATATGGCGTTCGTAAGGCGGTGCCAGAAAAATAGCGCGAGGCGTTCGCAATGTGTGGGAGAGGGATTGCGCGAGGCATGCACGAGTAGAAAAAGGATAGCGTTCGCATTGGCGTGCGAAACGGATGGCGTTCGCATGCACTTGGGAGAGAGAGAGAGAGAGAGGGGGGGGGGAGAGAGAGAGATAGCGCGAGGCGTTTGCGTGTAGGAAATGGAAAGAAGAAGACACAGAAGTAATTGACAATTTAATATAATAATAAGTTTCATTTAATATTTGTGTATCACTGACACAAAGTAGCAAATTTCTCAAACTTTTTTTGTTTATAACTTTTTAATAAACAGTGGTCGCCGATTAAGTTATAAGGAAAAGTTACTCAGGGTCATGTCCTTGACAACATATGTCAAGGTCAAGGTCATCGGCGAGGTGTCCGTTAATATAAATAATTACCGTTTTATCTATTCCGACGTGTCCCATTTCATCATGATACATTTGTATTACATTGTTGATCATATTTTCAGAAACAACAAATACATTTTTGTCCGCATATTTATGAAAGACAAGACCTTTTATCCGTACAAAATATTTATGATCTCCAGTTTCCAAATCTTCCATTAATTCTTTAATTTTAAATTCTTTAATTTTAATTGCTTATACATTATCTCATCTTCTATCATAATTAAATTTATGCTTATGATGTTGCGACTAAGACAATCTACATGTGTCATTTTATTCTATGCTCTATGCACTAACTCAAATTTATAATTTTGAAGAATTAAACTCCATCGTACTATTCTCAGATTAATATTAATCTTTTTCATTGTTAATACTAAAGAGTTACAATCGGTGACAATTCGGAAGCTAATACCCCTATAAATGAACGTGACAGCACTCAATTGCTTTAACAATAGCTAACGTTTGCAATTCATAACTATGATAATTTTTTCGGCATCAATAGTTACGTGACTGAAATAAGCTATAGAAGCCATACAATCATGTAACTGTTTCTGTAATAAAATTGCACCAAAGCAGTGATCGCTTGCGTCCGTATGCGATTCAGTATCTGCTAAAGAGTTATATATACATAATACAGGTGATGTAAATAATTCTATTTTTAAACGCTCGAATGTTAGTACGCATTCTTCATTGAATACAAATTTCGCATTAACATCAAAATGAGATTATAGCTGTAATTACAGAAATTGTGCTAGAAAATATTGTCCAGCAGATAAACAGCGCCGACGTAAATTGGTTTACTTTATTAGAAGATGGAACGCGTGATAAAAACAATAGAGAAAATATATCAATTGCTATTAGATATGTAAAAGAAGACAAAGTAAAAGAATCTCTTTTGATCTTAACAACTACTACAAAATTAGATGCGGAGACATTTACACAAGAAACTTTGGAAGATTTAAAAGAAAACAACTTAAATACAAATTATCTTCTAAGTCAATGTTATGACGGGGCAAGTGTGATGAGCGGTAAAGTAGGAGGAGTTTCGGCACGTATTAAAAAAGCAGTTAAAAGGACCGTGCCCTATGTACATTGCTTTAATCACAGATTGTATTTAATTGTCGTAAGAACAATCTCCGAAATTATTATTCTAAGGCATTTCTATGACCAATGTGTCACATTGCATGAGTTTTTTCATCATGCCAAGGTAGCCCAATTATATGAGGGAAAAAATATAGTGCGACTCTTAGAGCAGCGATGGTCGGGTTACTTGGCAGCGGCTAAAGTAATTCTTGCTAATTATAGTAAAATACTTAAAACACTGGAAGAGATTCCCAAAGAAAAGTTCAGTGGTAACGACATAGCAAAAAGTGTAGGGCTGCTTAATGTTATGAAAAAATTTGACTTTCGTTTTGCTGTGGTTCTAGCAAATAAAATATTATTGATGCTGGAATCAGCCGATGCTGCACTTCAAAGCAGAAGCATTCTATTGTATGAAGCTGTTGAAATAACGAAATATGCTGCAAACCAACTGACTCAGATAAGAACTAACGAAGATTTTATAATTCTCATGGATACGGCTATAAATTTATTACCTAACTATGAAGATGTAAATGAAGATAAAAGGCAAAAAAAAAAAAAAATTTTTTAAAGATTTTATCGAAATGGAGACTTTACCAAGCACTAGTAGAAGTTCTGATGAAGTCGATAGTATTAAGAATAGCTGCAAAATGTTATATTTCGAAACATTAGATATATTGCTATCTGAATTAAAGCGAAGGTTCGATAGTAACGATAAATTGATAGAGGCAGCATATAGTATAAATGAATTCGATGTAGATAAACTCAAATATTTGCCCGAATTAGGTCAGTTTAAATTTGTTTCAAGACTATTTGGATAATATAATTTTCAATTATTTTTTTTAAGGAGTTGATATGCAAAGGATGAATTAATGGTGGTAAGGGAGTATTTGCAAAGAAAACCTGGTGAAGACATATTTAAAACGTTATACAATCAAAGAGACGCATTCAAAAAAACTTATGAACTGTATGAAACAGTGGCAGTTTTTGGATGCTCGACGGGAGTAAATGAATCGTCATTTTCTACTCTGACAAGAATAAACAGGCCAGAAAGATATTCAATGTCGCACGAAAGAATGGCAAATTTGATATTTTTAGCATTTGAAAAAGAAAAAACTAAAAATATAGATTTTGAAGTTTTTTTTTAAAAGTTTCACCAAAGAAGAAATAGAGAGCTACAATCGTTTTAGTGATAATTATGGTCATGCAATTAATACAATTTAAATTAGTTTTGGGTTTTTTTATTTTTTCTAATAACTATAGTTATACAATATAGTATCTAGTAGGTACTACCGGGATCGTCCCGTTTGACCACGTTGATATTGACCACGGTCCCGTTTGACCACGTTGATATTGACCACGGTCCCGATTGACCACGGTCTCGATTGACCACGGTAATATTGCCCACGGTCCCGATTGACCACGGATCAATACATGTTGTTTCTAGGGCATGTACTTCGCAAGTTGTAAAGCGAGATCCATTGTGTCCGACTGGCGGAGGGGGTGCGGGAGGGGGGCCGAAGGCCTTGCGTTTGCGCAATTAATCGAGACCGTGGTCAATCGGAACCGTGGTCAATCAGGACCGTGGTCAATCGCGACCGTGGTCAATCGGGACCGTTGTCAATCGGAACTGTGGTAAATATCAACGTGGTCAATCGGGACTGTGGTCAATCAAGACAGTAGTCAATCGGGACCGTGGTCAATATCAACGTGGTCAAGCCTGGCTCGTCAGGCGTGGTGAAGCCAACTGGCCTAGATGAAGGAAAACACCGAAATCAAACCACCTTTTTGATCAACCATGAAATGAGTGACACTAAAGGTAATAAACTTACTGGCTCAGTGGGCCTCGGAACCCACAGGGTCCGGCGGAGGGGGGGACATAGTCCCAGTCCCCTTTTCGTCGTCATCAAGCGATGGGCTACCCACGGCGTTGCCGACGAGCGCCGTGGGCGAAAGTGCTATCGCCGTAATAAAGGAGGTGCGGGTAGTCGCGGAGAGGGTGGACAGAACGGGCCCCCTCAGCTCTAAGCTGAGGTCACGGTCCCTGTCTTCTTCCGCGAGAAAACACCCGTACGGAAGGGACGGGAGGCGAGGCCGGAGCGCGAGTCAGGCGCGCCCGGACAGCTCCGAAAAAGATGTGGTGTCGCGGGAGGGCAGTCATCGCCCCTTCCCTACGACATCATCGAGGGCCTCGCAGGTAAGCGAGGGAAGAGATCGGTGTTTTGCGGGGGGAGCTCGACGCGATGCGTCGGGCGCAGTCCTCCTGTACCTCTCCGCCGACTTTAGGTAAGGGACTTTTGTCCCCAATGTCGGAGAGACGGGGCTTATGCCCCCGGCGGGGAGGACCGGTGGGAGGGGTATGGCCATGCGGCCCCCGTTGAGGGGGACCTCGGCCCCTCTCCCCGATCACCAACTCCCGGAAATTGTCGACGAGGGCGCGCGCCAGTGGTACGACTGGTACACTGACCAAATCAGCGCCCTCGACGGCTATAGAGCGGCGTTGGTAGGGGGAAGTTTCCGCACTGGCGGGCCCCCTGTCCCCCGGCGCCCTGGGGGCGGTGCGCCCCCTCCTCCCCTTCCGTTATTACCCGCGCAAGCTTGGGAGGGAGGGCGAAAAAAGAGGAAAAAAAGTAGAGTACTGGGAGGGAGGCGCAGGGCCACCCCCTCCTGACTATTGTTGCGCCATACTTACTGACATCACTGCGGAACTCAATCTGAAATTATATCGAGCCATGAACGCATGTATGAGGTTTATCGCTTGTATCAAGATCGATGAACACATCTCGCCATACTATACAAAACTCCGCTGGCTCAAGGTTGACAAAAGAAGGGAGTACCTCGTTGCCTGTCTTCTTTTTAATATTCTTAAATTTCAGCAACCAGATCTTTACAGGCTAGTCTCCAGTAAAGTCTGTTCATCATCCAGATCCATGAGATCTGCTGAAGATCTTCTCTCGGTGCCTCCATGTCGTACTGAACTTTATAGGCGGTCTTACAGACAGTGCGATTAGACTGTGGAATCGTCTTCCTCTAAACTTACGCAACGAATCTTCATCGGTCGTTTTTAAAAATGGACTCTATGCGCATTTATTCGATCTCACTGCTGAAGTGTAAATGATTTCACATGTTTTCTCCGACTTGCCTCTTTCTACAATTCCGACTGACGCCTTTTTCTATCGCATGCATGTCTCTCTTTAATTTTTCAATATTGTTTCTGCCTATACAATCTCTATGTATTTATTTCATCTGGTCTTACTAAATTAATTTGTATTTATTCCTATTTTTGTAATTCTTGTAATTTTGAAATTATTGCGTAGTTATTTATGTGCGTACTATGTACTATTATTACGTAATTATTTAAGTGTGTACTATTATTTCGATTATCGGTATCTTTTTATTTCTATTTATAATTATTGCCTAAGCGCTTTAGGGCATTTATCCCAGAGCGCGTAATAAATGACGCTTTCTCTCTCTCTCTCTCTCTCTCTCTCCTGCCACTCCGCGCGTCGGCTCGGGGGCGGCGGGGAGCCGCGTACCGGCCACCGCTACTCGTCCGACGAAGTGGGGAGAACATTTACCCCCCTTCCGTCCCCATCCAAGCGGACCCGCGATGATTCGTCGGCTCGAGTTGTGGGACGGAGGGAGATTAAAGCTCAGAGAACTGAGGCCGTTCAACAGGCCCAGCCCAAAGGACAGAAGAAGTCCGCCGCGAAGCCCCCCAAAACCCCGAAGGGTAAAGGGGATCAGTAGTCGCGGCAGGGCAAACGGCAGTCCTCTGGGGCTGCCAAGAGGAGAAGGCCCCCCGTATGGCAGCGGTGACGATCACCTGCGCCGACGGGGGATACCAGGAGACTCTGACGAAGGTCCGGAGGGAGGTCGATCTCCGAAAATTGGGGATCGACTCTTTCCGCATACGTGAGGCTGCCGCCGGGGCGATGGTGGTGGAGCTCCCGGGATCCGGGGAGAAGGAGAACCCCACGGCTGCCCAGAGGGCCGACGCCCTCTACTCCGACCTGCACCGGATCTTCGCCGGCAGCGAGGGGGTGAGAGTGGCTCGCCCTATTCGCAAGGCTGAGCTGCGGCTCCGGGGGCTCAATTGCTCGTTGGCGGCGGCGAGGGGGGCTGCCTCTCGGGGGACGTCCGGGTCGGGGATCTCAAACTCCCGACCCGCGGCATTGGCACGATATGGGCCTAGTGTCCTTTGAGGGCCGCCAATAAGTTGGCGACAGCACGGGCCATCCAGATTGGATGGTCCCGTGTAACTATGGAGCTGCTGGACAAGCGCCCACTCCAGTGCTTCGAGGGCGCTGATTTGGTCAGTGTACCAGTCGTACCACTGGCGCGCGCCCTCGTCGACAATCCCCGGGGAGTAGTGATCGGGGAGAGGGGCCGAGGTCCCTCTCAACAAGGTCCGCATGGCCATACCCCCCCGGTCCTCCCCGCCGGGGACATAAGCCCCGTACTCTGCGACATTGGGGACAAAAGTCCCTTACCCCCCGAAACGGACGTTGGGGACTTAGGTCCTGACCCCCCCCCCCCCCCCACTGCGCCCGACGCATCGCGTCGAGCTCCCCCCGCAAAACACCGATCTCTTTCTGGAGTTTGGTGTTCCTCTCCCCGAGGGACTTGAGGTCACTCCTCTGGAGAGTTAACTCCCCTTGTCCCTCCATCTGTTGGGCCCTCTCAGCGAGCATGCTCGCCGCTACCCTAACAAGGGTCGCGGCCTCGCGCAACTTTCGCTGAAGAGAGTCCTTGAGATTGCCGGAGCAGACCGCGATACGCTCTATCGGCGCTCTATCTCCTCAAGGCTCCTCGCCGCCACGTCAGGGGTCGGAGTAAGGCCCAACTCCCCCGCGCAACGGGCCTCAAAGACCCGAAGCTTCTTGTTTGGGAGAGGGGGCGGGACATCATCCGATAAGGACCTCCTGGCCTCCATCTCCCGCTCCCTCTCCTTCTGAAGGACAGCCTTCCGCTCCTTCTTTTGGCGGAGCCCGACATGTTCCCCAGTTTGTGGGGGTCTGCCCCTGCCCCTTTTCTGGGGAAGGGTGTCGAAGTCCTCCTCCCCTAAGGACTCGAAGTCCCCTTCCTCGCTTACCTGCGAGGCCCTTGATGATGTCATAGGGAAGGGGCGATGACTGCCCTCCCGCGACACCACATCTTTTTCGGAGCTGTCCGGGCGCGCCTGACTCGCGCTCCGGCCTCGCCTCCCGTCCCTTCCGTACGGGTGTTTTCTCGCGGAAGAAGACAGGGACCGTGACCTCAGCTTAGAGCTGAGGGGGCCCGTTCTGTCCACCCTCTCCGCGACTACCCGCACCTCCTTTATTACGGCGATAGCACTTTCGCCCACGGCGCTCGTCGGCAACGCCGTGGGTAGCCCATCGCTTGATGACGACGAAAAGGGGACTGGGACTATGTCCCCCCCTCCGCCGGGCCCTGTGGGTTCCGAGACCCACTAAGCCAGTAAGTTTATTACCTTTAGTGTCACTCATTTCATGGTTGATCAAAAAGGTGGTTTGATTTCGGTGTTTTCCTTCATCTAGGCCAGAGTAGGCTTCACCACGCCTGACGAGCCAGGCCTGCCCGGGATTTTTTAACGAGGTTGCCTTCCTCTCCGCCACGCTCTGCCAAATTTCCCGAACGGGACACTCATATCCCCTCCCCCTACCCACAAAAAACCCCAAACCCACCCCATCCAATCCCACAAAACCCCACACCCACACACACCCCCCAAACCTTACAACACCTCCCACAAAACCCCAAGAACCCCCCACAGTACCCCAAACCAAACCACAACACCCGCTTAAAATAACGAAGAACAAAACACACTCATAATCCGACCGAGACGTTTGGCACACTCTTAGACCCCTTCTAAACAAGCGAAGGGGAGCCCCTTCACCACGTCAAGGTGGTGTGCCACCGGAGGGGTGGTAAGTAGTACCTACTAGGTACTATATTGTATAACTATAATTATCAGAAAAAAAAACGCAAAACTAATTTAAATTGTATTAATTGCATGACCATAATTATCACTAAAACGATTGTAGCTTTCTATTTCTTCTTTGGTGAAACTTTTTTAAAAAAACTTCAAAATCTATATTTTTAGTTTTTTCTTTTTCAAATGCTAAAAATATCATAATTAAATGCAATCTGTGATTAAAGCAATGTACATAGGGCACGGTTCTTTTAACTGATTTTTTAATACGTGCCGAAACTCCTCCTACTTTACCACTCATCACACTTGCCCCGTCATAACATTGACTTAGAAGATAATCTGTATTTAAGTTGTTTTCTTTTAAAACTTCCAAAGTTTCTTGTGTAAATGTCTCCGCATCTAATTTTGTAGTAGTTGTTAAGATCAAAAGAGATTCTTTTACTTTGTCTTCTTTTACATATCTAATAGCAATTGATATATTTTCTCTATTGTTTTTATCACGCGTTCCATCTTCTAATAAAGTGTAACGGGTGTACTTTTTATGAGTTCGCGGATTCGCTCGGTCCTAATCAGGGTTCGTAGAAAGTATTGAGACACACGATGTAATTAAAATATAAAGAAATGTTACTTTATTAGCCTCTATCGGCGCGGAATAACAACACAGAAATGTCCCGCGGAGCGAGTGCGCGGCGGATAGTAAAGCGTGACTGACGGGGCGCGGTTGTTATGAATTGCGCGATTTTGACAATGAGATGTAGTATACGCAACGCGGATATAAACACGCCAGGTAGGCGGCGCGGGGTGCGCGGTCGGTTTGTTGTGACGGCGCGTGGTTCATAAAAACGTTTGAGTCGGTTTAAATCGCCGAGACGGTTTCTTATGCGTTTATGTCGCGTATTCCCAGATGTTATGGGATGCGTGCGATATCGAGAGATCTCGAACGGGCAGCGAACTCGCTGTCCCTCGTTCGCACGCGCCGTATGGATTGACCACCGGAAGTCGAGAAAACTCAACGGGGTGGCGAACTCGCCAACCCACGGTCCGTATGGTCGGGCCGGTCGGAAATTAGACCGTTTCTCGAGAACTCTCGAGAGAAGCGGTCGCGGATTGCGAAGGATCGCAAAACGGTTCGGAAGCCGAGAATACTCGGCGGAAGCTGCGAACTCGTCAACCTCGCGTTTCGTCGGGTTTGCGTATTGAGTCGGATCGGATCAGGAAAGTCTCGAGCGTCGTTCGCCCCCGGGTGGGGATAATGACGTATTGTTTTTCGGCAGGTAATTATCGGTAATACGTCACCTCCCCTGGGCGAAACGGCGCGGCGTTTCGGCGGGTGTCGCTCGGGCGTTCACGGCAGCGCTCGGCGGTATTCGGCTTTCCGAATCTCGGCGGCCGTATAACGGCCGTACGGTTGTTTATCGCAACGGCGGTGTTGAACGTTTAAAAATGGGCGCTCGGCGCCTCTGCTCCTGACCGGCTGATGTTCGCCGGGCGGCAGACTTCCGGCGGTCTACTCCTGGGTAACAATGGGGGTTGCATTGTTACAAAAGTAAACCAATTTACGTCGGCGCTGTTTATCTCCTAGACAATATTTTCTCGCACAATTTCTGTAATTACAGCTATAATCTCATTTTGTATTTCTGGAGATGTGTAGATTGCATTTTTTGGGATTTATAACTGACATTCTGAAAGATATTTGTCTTTTTTCAAAGTATATTGAAACAAATTTTTAAAAAGGCCTCGTTCTTTGTGGTCTTCAGTATTAATATGTCCCCGCAAGGCAAGTTCATTTACCACTAAAAAAATGTACATTTAAAAAAAGAAATTGAATATTTGGGATATCTAATTATGGCAAAAGGCATTACTATGTGTTAACAACATATCCAAATTATTTAGACTACCCACACACACAACCAATAAATGTAAAAGAATTACAGAATTTCTTAACTAATTATTTTCGAAAATTTATTAAAAATTACGCATTTCAAGTTAGGTTCCTACAAGTGCTAGTCTCAAAAAGAATGCGAAATTTGTATTCAATGAAGAATGCGTACAAACATTCAAGCGTTTAAAAATAGAATTATTTACATCACCTGTATTATGTATATATAACTCTTTAGCAGAAACTGAATCGCATACGGACGAAAGCGATCACAGCTTTGGTGCAATTTTATTACAGAAACAGTTACATGATTGTATGGCTCCTATAGCTTATTTCCAAATTGTCACCAAATGTAACTCTTTAGTATTAACAATGAAAAAGATTAATATTAATCTGAGAATAATACGATGGAGTTTAATTCTTCAAAATTATAAATTTGAATTAGTGCATAGAACATTGAATAAAATGACATATGTAGATTGTCTTAGTCGCAGCGTCATAAGCATAAATTTAACTATGATAGAAGATGAAATAATGTATAAGCAATTAAAATTAAAGAATTTAAAATTAAAGAATTAATGAAAGATTTGGAAACTGGAGATCATAAATATTTTGTACGGCTAAAAGATCTCGTCTTTCATAAATATGCGGACAAAAATGTATTTGTTGTTTCTGAAAATATGATCAACAATGTAATACAAATGTATCATGATGAAATGGGACACGTCGGAATAGATAAAACGGTAATTATTTACATTAACGGACATCCCGCCGATGACCCTGACCTTGACATATGTTGTCAAGGACATGACCCTGAGTAACTTTTCCTTATAACTTAATCGGCGGCCACCGTTTATTAAAAAGTTATAAACAAAAAAAGTTTGAGAAATTTGCTACTTTGTGTCAGTGCTAAAAGAAGTAATTGGTATATTGTTTATATGCAATATAGGGGAGGCAGCTTCGATGACTTTGACCTTGACATATGTTGTCAAGGTTATCACCCTGAGTAACATAAAAAATTTTTGTTGGCGCTCATTGTTTATTAAAAAATTGTTCTACAAATAAAAGTTAGGTTATATCTTGCGGAAGTGGAGCCCCCCGTAGAAAGGGTGGAACCTACTGCGTCCACGCATATACTTTACAACGCAAAGCGAGGTCCACCCCACAATTGTTGTGTGGATGGAAAAGTGTATATGTGGACGCAGTGGGTTCCGCCTCCCCCCTACGGGGGGCTCCACTTCCGGAAGATATAACCTAACCCAAACCAAATTTTTAATGTAAATAATTACCAAATTTGGTGTGAGTAATTTGCTACTTGTGTTACGTTGTACAATCCAAACCAAAATTTCGTTTCGAATCAAACTTTAACTTTGAATATCTCAGAAATTATAAGAGACCGCCGATTAAGTTATAAGAAAAAGTTACTCAAAGTCATGTCCTTGACAACATATGTCAAGGTCAAGGTCATTGGCGAGGTGTCCGTTAATGTAAATAATTACCGATAAAACTATATACGTCCTTTTTAGTCACTACTGGTTCCTTCTCTTAAATTACACGTAAATCAATATACTAAAAAACTGCGTTAAATACTTAAGCTTTCCATTGGTTGGAGGATAAATCCGAAGATGAATTAGAAATCAATGAGAAAATAGCTTTACTCCTCTATACACTTCATATTGACCATTTCGAGCCACTAGAAGCTATCGCTAATGGCTATAAATACATTTTAGTTGTCGTGGATGCATTTACTAAATTTATTTTTGGCTTTTTTCGACTAAATTCGCTTCAACCGAGGAAGTTATAAAATGTTTAAATATTTTTTCGATTTATTTGGACTTCGAACGAATTATTGGCGATCATGGAACAGCCTTTTCTTCAAAAAATTGTGTTTTTTTTTAAACGAATGAAAAATAAAGCATGACCATTGTCGTTTCACCTTGGGCTAATGATTAAGTTGAAAAATATCGTTTTCTAAAATCAGCTTGTTGAAAATAGACTATAAGACCGAAAATTGGAAAAACGTATTAGGCAGTGTAGAATTTGTTATTAACAATACATTGCATAAATCAATCAATATTATGGCGAGTAAAATACTATTAGGCTATGATCAGCGTCAAAAATCAGATAATAAACTTAGAGAATTAATTGATCGATTAGCGCAGTTAAATAAAGATATTGAACGAAAACGAATAGAGTTACGTGATGCAGTGCAAATTGTAAATTAAACCGTTCAGGAATATAACAAATAATAAAAACCAATGCGATATAAAGAAGGAAATACAATTCTTATTGTTAGATCATTTTGATATTTAATTGGTGGACGAATCATCATAAAGAATAACCCAAACATTATTCAGAATAAACCATTGTTAAAATATATGTTTATTCTCTTTATTCTTCCCTTTTCCTCTTTCTTATCCCGGTATACGAGTATTAAATTTCAGTACGTGACGTTAGATAGCAGCGACAACCATTTAATTAAAATATAGATATTACATGTCTATAGACCTTCAATTTTTAAAAAATTTATTTTATTGGTATATAAGTAATTAATTTGTCGTTCGATAGCGGTTTAATGTAGTTGATAGTGGTTCGATAGTTATTCAATAGCTGTTCAATAGCTGTTCGATAACTGTTCGATAGCTGTTCAAAGTGGTTCGGTGGCTGTTCAATAGTGGTTCGATAGCTGTTCAAAGCTGTTCGATAGCCGTTCGATAACTGTTAAAAGCTGTTCGATAGCCGTTCGATAGCTGTTCAAAGCTGTTCGATAGCTGTGCGATAGTGGTTTACATATTATAATAATACATTCACATTTAAAAGACTTTAACCATAGATAGTTGTCTGCGGAAACATGCTTACTTTTGTCTTCTTATCATGTGCAGAAGGTAAACGTTCTTTGTAAGTGACATCCCCTACTTTAAAATGTTTGATCGAGACGATGTTTATCCTGTTATGTCCGTCACAAAGTGTCTGTCAGTCTGACAATTTAAAGTGTAAAATGTGAGCGAAAATTTAAAAAATATCATCGTTGATCGAGTTGGTGTTGCGTCGAGCCCAATTGAACGCGTCGTGGTAGGCGCAGGATTTAGTAATGGGGCTGGTGAGAGCTCCATTAAATCTAATAGTTTTTCAAAGAGTAAGTAATATTTGTGTATGTTTTATATCATATTAATTATTTATAATATATTATAATTTGATTTGATTTAATTTATAGTATCAATGTACGAGTGATATCAAGATTTCTGGTTTTATGAAGTTTGAACACCAGCGGACGATTCGGATGTTGCGACGGAACGCGCGAGACGAATTGAACGAATTATGGGGAGATACTGTGGAGGCTTGAAAGTACGATTCGTTCAATTGGTCCTGGATGTACTGGGATATTTTTTGCCTTAAAAAGCTATTTGGACTCGAGCCTTACGATGGCGAGGAAGAATCATTTGGGACGAGCCTTCAAGCAAAAGCTCAAAGAATTAATTGTAAATATCTGTTTTAAAATTTATGATTAAAATATTTGAATTAATATTTTAATAAAATTTGATTTCTTTGTCTGTTTCGGATGGAGAGCGTCACCTTATTATATTATATTATATTATACAGGATGAGTCTTTTTAATATTAACAGGCAAATATCTCAAAACCTGTAAGTTTTAGAAGGACACTTTTTTGACAAAAGTTGTTTGGTTCCGAGGGGGAAAGAAGATAGGAATATTAGTTAGATCTTGGGTGGCATTGTTAAGGTTTTATCAAGATCACATTGAATTCATATTTTAATCTGACATATTTTGATATAATAATTTTGAAAAAATAAAATACCTCGTAAAATATTTAGTTTTCGATAATCTTACCGTAATATTTTCATGTACAGAATAATGAGACAAATCAATTGGTATAAAAAAAATAATTGTTTTTGAGAAAAAGTATGTAATTATTTACAATGTATTTTTTAAACAATAATTTGTTTTTTTATACTAATTGATTTGTCTCATTATTCTAAATATTTTACGAGATATTTTATTTTTTATATCAAAATATGTCAGACTAAAATATAAAATAACTCAAAAAGTACTTAATGAAAAAATACTTTATTATAGTGTTTTGAAAAGCTTTCGAGATAAGCTCAAGGTTTTGAGATATTTGCCTGTTCAGATTAAAAAGACTCATCCTGTATATTTAATATCTTCTGTATTTTTATATCCTTTGTATTTTTATATTATTATTACTATTAGTATTATTATTTTTTACACACACGCACGCACGCACGCACGCACAGTTATATGATACACATAAATATTAAATAAAACTTATTATTATATTAAATTGTCAATTATTTATGGGTCTTCTTCTTTCCTTTTCCTACACGCAAACGCCTCGCTCTCGCTCTCTCTCTCTCTCTCTCTCTCTCTCTCTCTCTTTTTCTCTCCCAAGTGCATGCAAACGCCATCCTTTTCGCACGCCAATGCGAACGCTATCCTTTTCCTATTCGTGCATGCCTCGCGCTATCCCTCTCCTACACATTGCGAACGCCTCGCGCTATCCTTTTTGCACCGCCTTGCGAAAGCCGTATCTCGCATCATCCACGTGCATGCAGATCATTAGCGCTATCCTTGTCGCACGCCTCGCGCTATCCCTCTTATACCCACCGTCTTACGAACGCTATCCTTGTCGCACCAACTTATGAATGATGATATCCTTCTCACACAGCCTCGCGTACGCCTCGGGCTATCCTTCTCCCACACAATGCGGACGCCTCGCGTTATCTCTCTCATATTTACTCGCGGACGCGTGCGTTCCCTCTTCCCCGCGGACCCCTCGCCAACCGGTTTCGCCACGGTCCACCTCCTCCTTCGCGGACCCCTGGCCTATCGGTTTCGCCGCGGTTTCCCTCTTCCCCGCGGACCCCTCGCCTACCGGTTTCGCCGCGGCCCCCGCTTTTCCCCGCGGACCCCTCGCCAACCGGTTGTGTCGCGGTTGACGTCATACCCCCCGCGCCGGGTTCCCCCCCTCAGAGGACCTGGGTTAGAACTCATATATACACTACTCACGTGGCTTTTCATTGTAGCCGACGTGACTCAGTCTATCCTCGGTAACAACTTTCTGCATGAATTTAATCTCCTACCAGATTTGCGAGGATGGTGATTCCTGGATGCCACGACGAGATTAACCACAGGCTGGCGCCTGGCAACAATCGACTCGCTGCCACTCACGACGATAGATTCTGGCAGCGTTTACTAGGACATATTATGGAGACACATCCAGGTGACGCGTCCTACAAAACACAGGGAATCTCGACACTCCGTATGACATTATATCGTCACAAAAAGACTTCCCTGAACGGACCAGGCACGACGCCTTTCACCTGAAAATTACGTTACATAAAGCGCGAGATCGAAGCTTGGATCACGTATGCCAGTACAGTACTAATGAAGCGTAAAAAGGACAAATCGTGGAGGATCTGTGGCGACTATCGCCGATTGAATTGGATGACGCTGCCAGATAAATATCCAGTGCCGCATTTACGAGATTTCGCCCACAGGCTTCATGGCTGTACTACTTTTTCAGCTCTCGATTTGGAGCATGCCTATTTCAACATTTCGGCACCCAGTGACTGACAGAAAAAAACGTTGATTATTCGAACTTTACGAGTTCAATGTGATGCCATTCGACTTGGTAAATGCAAGCGCAAATATTCCAGCGTTTTATGGATGACGTCTTATGAGGCCTAGATTTTTGTTTCTGTTATATAGATGACATCCTCATTGCCTCTCGAACGCCGATCAAACACAAGAACCACCTGGATTTATACTCTGTCCAGCAAGAGAATAACCACGGTCTGCGCATAGGCGAGCAAAATGGGGAGAGCGTGGCGTGCTACTCGGTATCGTATATGTAAATACGGCATGCTCGGGCCCAATTATAATTTCAATGTGATATAAAAATTCGAAATCGTTGTAATATATTTAAATTACACAGTTAAATGTTTATGATTTACGAAATAATTAATAATAATAACATATTTTTATTAGAGATCGTTCATATTGTGGAGAATTTTAGATTTTGGAGAATTTTGTGAATACTTACTGGCAGAAAACAAAAAAAGCAGTACGGCGGTGTAGAGGAGGGCTTTCTAAATGTTTCGTGGGCGAAGACCTGCCCGAAACGGGCAAGCTTTCGTCCGATCCGTGGTTGTTCGCTGGACGGAGTATAGTGTTGTCATGATTGTAGACCTATGGCCTTACGATCAAACCGAGGAAATGCACGACAAGACAAAAGTGGAGTAGCTCAGTTACTTAGTCACGCTTTCGGTGATCAAACCATTGGAACACTGGGTCCGGGCCATCCTAAACTACTCGAAACCCGAAAACATCTCAGAACTTCGAAGCTTCCTCGGGATGCTTAACTTTTATAGGTCATCAATTCCGAGGGCCGCTGAGACGCAGAAGCCATCATGCGTTTACCGCCGGAGCCAAGAAGCGGGACAGAAGGCCTATCCAATGGACTCCCGAAACGAAAAATGCATTTTGGTAATGCAAGGAACAGCTCCATGCCATCATGCTGGCCCATCCTGCCGAACAAGCCCGACTCATTCTCATCACAGATGCTTCCGATAGCGCTATGGGCATAGCATTAGAGCAAATAGTGGATGGAAAGCGAAAATGTCTTGGTTTTGTTTTCAGAAAGATCACGCCGACGCAGTCGCAATATAGCGTCTACGACAGAGAGCTGTTGGCAATATATACAGTGATACACTACTTCCACTACATGATTGAAGGTAGGAATAGGTGGTTTTCACGAACCGTAAGCCATTAACTTACACCTTTGATTAACAATCGACAAAGGCTTCACCGAGACAGCAGAGATACTTGGACTTTGTCAGCCAGTTTACCACGGACATCCATCACATAGCAGGACAGCATTGCCGACGCTGTTAATAACATTAAGCTATCCGTAATTGTTTCCACCGAGGACATCGCTGCAGTCCAACAAACGGACGATGAGCTTCGCTATTTTTTGCAGGCTCCAGCAGCGTTGACTCTAAGACAGCTATGTTTGGGTGGAACTGAAAAAACGGTCTACTGTGACGTTTCTACAGATCACATCAGATCGTACATTTCAAAACCCTTGCGGAAAAAACTTTTTGATGTGCACAACACGGCAGAACGACCCGTAGGGAAATCATAACTAAATTCATGTGGTCCACGATAAATAAAGGAATGAGTTCCGATTGCGTACATTACCGATAGGACACGGCGATATTTCCCGATCGGACACAGTCCTGATCGGACACAGTCCCGGTCGGACACATTCCTGATCGCACACAGTCCGGATCGGAGACGATTTGTATCAAAAATGTAAAATGAATTTCTCTTCATGTAAAAAATTATTAACCCATGTGTAATTATACAATTATAAACTTAGTCACACTGAAAGCACTAGGGGATATGAAATAGACCTCGCTTGGCACGAAAAATTACAAACTCATATTGAAATGTGTAATTATAGACTTCGTCACAGTGAAAGCACCTGTTAATGTGGAGTAGATCTCGCTTCGCACGAAAAATTACAAACTCACGTGAAACTGTGTCTAATTAGGACTTGTGTCCGATAGCAATCGTGTGTCTAATCAGGACTGTGTTCAGTCGGGATTGTGTCCGATTGAGACTATGTCCGATAGAAAAATATCGCCGTGTTCGATCAGTAATGTGTGCAATCGGAACGATCCCGAATAAAGACATCACGAGTTAGGCCCGCACATGTCTTCCGTTTGAATGGGCCACATCAGCCGCCATGTCAGAAGAACACATACAAGTGCCAGACAAAAGGTTTTCGTACATTCACCTAGACCTGGTTAGGCCTCTCCCAACATCGCGTGATTATCGATACTATCTCACGATGATCGACCAACGCGATGGCCTGAGCCAATGCCGATAATGGATATCAACCTGTTCATTGGGGGTCACGAGCGGAGATGGAATAGTTGACGCGTGTTTTAAACAGCCTCACGGAGAATAATTTTGAAGATTGCTTCCTGCATTAGAAGAAACATTGGACCAAGTGCATTGCTTTAAGAAGGGACTATTTTAAAAGGGACCGTGTATTAGATAACGAATAAATGTGTTCTGTAATTGTAATAAATATTTTCTACGAACTTAATTGTCTGTCCTCGTATATATATAAAGATAGAACATGTAATAATAGAAAATAAAAACGTTTAAAAATTTCTTTATTACTAAAACATAAATAAATAAATAAGTAAATAAATAAATAACTTAATAACTAAATAAATAATAAAATAAATAAAAAATAAATAATTAAATAAAAATAAATAATTAAATAAAAAATAAATTATTAAATAAATACTTGCGCCAGGATATCGTGCATTAACATTTAATATTTTTAATTCAGGATCGCAAATCTTATATAATATCACGAAAAAGAAATTTTAAAAGATTATATATAGTTAGCAGAACATATATATATATATATATATATATATATATATATATATATATCATCATGTAAATCAAATGGATCATGATTATCTCGCCATTTTTTTCTTTCTACACGCCGTTCTAAGCGCTGTACGCGTTGTTCTAAATTTAATAAATCCCATGCCAGATATTCTAATGCCATTTTTGCGTTCCAGAGAAACTAATTTCAAAATTTTATTACGAAGTATCCAATTTAATCTCGGGACTATACTGTTTTAGGAATTGAAAATTGCATTATGTCACATATTACTACAATTTATATTCTTAAATTTATTAAATATACAGTTCCATTTAGCGCTAAATTTGTTTTTATTATTATTTATTATTATTATTTATTAGTGTTATTTATTATTATTATTTATTATTAATATTATAAATTATAATTTTAAATATTATGATATATTACAGAATAGCGCTCCAGGTCGTTCGGAGTGGAGTACTATACACGGTATGAACCCGCCTTGCTGTCGACTGTTGATGTGAAATCGTTCATCTGGTACATTCAAACTTGTTACGTCTATGGTCATACCGACTGGCACTTGTTTTTTCCCGGTATTCGTTTTCCGGGGCTCTTTCTCCTTCAGAGAATACACACACATTACATATACGACACGTATCAAGGGAAGCGGTAGCGTCGCGACGCCAAGTACATAAAAAAAACTGGTTGTCAACAGTTTGCCTATGTACAGGCGCCACGGCGCTACCAAGTAGCTTACCCGGAGTTTTACGTCTAATAAACTTTCAATTAAAATACCTCAGGAACTAAAGCCATAATCAAAAATCTAACGGCACTTTTATTATATAATGTGAATACAAGCTTTCGATTGCGACCGGTTCAAATAGAATTAGTGCAGTCAATACGGAGAAATGATGATTGTATATCAGAATTGTGACATTTTTCGTTCCTCATCATTATCATCATAAGTTTCAGACTCTCACATATGTATGCTCGCACGCACACACGCAAAACAATTTTGTCTCTCAAGGCGCGTTCATATCGCTCATGTACGATTATTCTTTCGTGTATTACTCTTTTATAAAATTATAATTTTAGAAATTTATAATAAATAAAAGAAAAAGAGAAAGAGAGAGAGAGGGAGAGAGAGAGAGAGAGCGGAAAAAAGAGCGGCAGAGAGAGAGAGAGAGAGAGAGCGGGTGAGAGAGCGCGGGAGAGAGAGAGAGAGAAAGCGGGGAGGATGGGAGAGAGAGAGCGGGAGGGTGGGAGAGAGAGAGAGCGGGAGGGTGGGAGAGAGAGAGAGTGGGTGGGTGGGAGAGAGAGCGGGAGAAAGAGAGAAAGCAGATATGTGTAACTCCGGAAAAAGCTACTTGGTAGCACCGCAGCTCCTGTATATAGGCAACCGTTGACAAGCTAGAAAGAAATACTTCATATACTTGGCGTCGCGACGCTATCGCGTCGCTTGATATGTACACCCTATTACACCACATGATCATACCGCCAAATAAGTAAACAAAGACGCGTGTCGGTATGCGGCATATACAGGGTGTCCCCAATTTAAATGGCAAAAGTTCAGGAGCGTGTAGGGGACCGAAGAGCTAAGACAGAAAGTTCTTTAGAGGTTTGCGCGTTTTTGCTCCATTTTGGAGAAAATCACAAAAAAAGAAACAAAACAAGTTTTCATTTTTTTACTTATTTATTTACATTTTATTTATGTTATCATCTATTTAATGCAGATATTGTTCAAAATTTTGCCCTCTTGCAGCAATGCAAGCATTACATCTAGCACTGACCTCATTAATTGCAGCTAGACATTGTTCTAGTGATATTTAAGTAAGTGACTAAAGACTGATTAAGGACTCATAGAAGAAAGCAAGAATGTAAACAAACAAAAGAATGTAAAGGATAACATCAAGTGTTTACATATGTAAGGAACGTTGAAGCAGAAAGTTTATTCGGTGCCAATCAACTCAAGAGAGCAACTGACAATGAGAGATTGAATTTTTGCAATTTTCTCTAAAATGGAGCAAAAACGAGCAAACCTCTATAGGACTTCTTGTCTTAGTTTTTCGGTCCCCTACACGCTCTTGAAGTTTTGCCATTTAAATTGGGGACACCCTGTATAGCGCTATTATATTGTGTATGGAATGTCTCACTTTGATGTCATTCATACAGTTTTTTTTAAAGTCGTTTATTAAGAACCATTACAAACAATCGGATTTTTGTATTACAATAAACTAGTAATCGGCTTTATACTAGGATTAACTCGATGGCCAATTTGGCACTCGCAAGTCACACAAATGTATTTTTAAAAAAAATGTAGAAACGTAATGCTTGAGACAACGTAAAGTGTGTACCGTTTTTCTATTCTTATCGCTAGCAAAAAAGGGTCAGAAAAAATACTAGCTTTCCTAATAATGTTTTCTAAAACAGATATATACAAAATAAATAAATAAATAAAAATAAACTATGAAATAATACAAACTAAACAAAAGAAATAAATAGAATAAAATAAAATAAAATAAAATGTTAACTAAAAAGAAAAATATCTGTATTTTAATACTGAAGTTTTTGATTCAAATGCGCTATTCTATGACTTAATTAATTTTTTTTGGACGAATGCGTGAAAAGCGCGCGCTAAAACTTTAACACAATTTCTTTCTTATTAAAGACTATTCATAGAAAATTTACCGCTTGAATCTGAGATGGGCACGTCTGGCCCTCCCCTTGTCAGACTGAATGATCAGTTTTTCATATTCATTTGTGCTGCCTCTGACTGCATCTGCGAAAGACACACTAGGCCTGACCGATCCGCTGCCACGTTCGAGACTATTAACTTTATTTTGATGCTGTAAATGATGCTTATTTATTAACCTGTTTTTTAACTCTAACAATACATGGCAACCTCTATATGACGCCGGATGTCCCGTAGTTTTACAATTTATACAGTATACTTCTTTGTGATCCTTGGGTACCGCTGCGCATTCTCCTGGCTTGTGGTCCTCTTTGCATTTCACGCATCTATATTTGAGATTGCAATTTGCCGCCGCGTGTCCGATTCTTTGGCAACGTTTGCATTGTATGGCCTCCTTCCTATGAAGTTTCTTCCACGAAATTATATGGTGGAAGAGTGATTTTACCTTCCACAGCTGCGCTGCATTGCTGTCCGCGGTGATCTGCACCATGAATATAGGTAGAATTCTTCCCTCCTGTACCGACCTTCGTGTTGAGAATCTAGTCACTTTATTAAACGTGATGCTCTGTATCTCTTGCCGCTTTAATTCTTCCATAATTTCGTGTGTTTCAAAGGTCCGATTTAACCCTTTGAGTAAGAATGTGGCGTTCTTATCTTCCTTCGGTGTATATGAAAAAAAGTTTGTATTAGCCTCCAATAAAGCCTGTTTGACTTTTTTGAAGTTATCAACGTTGTCAATTTGTAGTATGTGTTTGTTATCATTAACCCTTTTAATATGAAAGTTTGCACCGGCCATTATTTAATTTGCTAGTTTCCAGGTATCCCTGGGATCCTGACTGAAAATGTTTATGGACGGAGGCTTCTTCCGTTTTTCTTGTGACGAAGGAGGGTTTCCGATTGTCTTTTTATCTTGTTTATTTGAAAATGTATTATGCCCTGTTGAGATTTGGCTATTCGTGTGTGTGTTTGAACTCTGTATGTCTGCTTGTGTATAACTGAACGGTTGACTGTTGTTATTTGTCTTTCTGTTATTCTTGTCTCTTAATATTTGCACGAATGACCTTTCTTCTTCTTCTGCCATTTCCGCTTCCATGACTTGCGTTGCCGATTCTTCTCCTAGGATCTCGAATCTGTTTTTTATGCTAATGTCCGGTGTGCCTTGACCGGCTCTCTGCGTTACCTGTCGTTGTCTAACCTCTTTATATTTACTGTCGGATTCTTTCATCTTTTTATTTTCTCTGTCGAATTGTTCTAGCAGTAGTTTTAGCTTTTGATTTTCTAAGATAAGTTGCCTTATCTTACTCTCCAAACTTTCATCTAGCACTTCTTTTTTTTCACATTGCCGTTCAATTGTTTCTGGCCTTTGAAAAGCTTCCTGCTGTGTGTAAATGATTGATCCACACTGAGCTGCTTACAATGCGACTTGTCGCTATGGCGCTCACCGCGCAACTTGTCATTCATACAGTGACAGCGAGTAGACAACAGCTGTCGTTATACACGGTCACGAAAATTATTAGAAGATATCTGAAACTCGATCTCTATGAGAATTAAAAATTAACGATTTATAAGCGATTGCTATTTATCGAAGCAGATATTAATTTTGTGTGATTTATTGTTATACTAATATACTAATATAAAGTAAGAATAATTACAAAAAGCAGTGAAATGCCACTAAAAAAACCTCACAAAGGTAAAAAAATATGCCAAGTACATATCTAAAAAATAATTTATAAAATATTTTTTCTAAATAATAAGAAATAAAAACTAAATATGAAATCAGTAGTTAACTAGCCAAGTACTTAGAAGCAATTCAGTTTGTGAGAATTTGTAATTTGAAATAGTATTTGTCATAAAATCAAATTTATTTATAAAATTTGTATTTATAGAAATGTTATACACAAATTCTCTGCATAAAATTAAAACGCATTATATTTTTATTAAGAGAAACCTGAGTTTCAAAATAAGTTCAATAGAAATAAGAAAATATAAAAAAATTTTAATTAAAAAA
>NW_021849945.1:84931-97869 GCF_003651465.1 Formica exsecta
GGTAAAAAAAATACGCCAAGTATATATCTAAAAAATAATTTATAAAATATTTTTCCTAAATAATAAGAAATAAAAACTAAATATGAAATCAATAGTTAACTAGCCAAGTACTTAGAAGCAATTCAGTTTGTGAGAATTTGTAATTTGAAATAGTATTTGTCATAAAATCAAATTTGTATTTATAGAAATGTTATACAAATTCTCCGTATAAAATTTAAATGCATTTTATTTTTATTAACAGAAACCTGAGTTTCAAAATAAGTTCAATAGAAATAAGAAAATATAAATGAGGAATATAAATGAGAAAAAAGGCGCTTCATTCATAGAGCACTTTTTTCACTTGTTATTTCGCTGCGCGAAATCTCAGCCCTGTCATTCGTAAAATATAATCGCTTCCCGTTTAAAAACTATTATAGCCTCGACATTTTTGTATTAGGATTTTCGTCTTGAAATGTTCTAAGGAATTTGCCATTAAGAGGAATTTCGTTATTTTTATGACACACTGTATATCTGTTTTATTCGTAAATTTTATTCTTAATTACAAAGTTTCCGCACATTAGCTCGCGTCGCGTATCGCGATAGCGGATATCTTGGCGTGCGCGTGTCTAGAGTCGAGTTTCGGTCGCGAGACACTCCTCGATCTTTCGTATTTCTTTCTGCCGACAGCGTGGCTTTAATTTCATTGTTTCCCGTAATTAGCGTTATTGACTGCCCGCGTAATGTGGGAGTTACCGTGACTCTCCGAAGGACGTCCGGGTGACGCTCTTTACTGATCCTTGCGCCGGCGCTGGGGATCCACCTCGGTCCGTTGGATCCCGGCCCGCGCGGGTGATGTTCTGAGTCGACCTCGGGGTCTGAGGGTCAGGGTTGGAACGTGATGCGAATCGCTATGCGATGCGGAATCGCTACGCGATATCAGTCCTCTCGTTAGGACCTCTAGCCTCTCACGTTCAAGTTGTGCATCCACCTTCTCGTGGTACTCCTGAGAACGCACCTACTTTGGAAAGTAAGATTCGGTAGGTGTCGGCTGAGTGACGTCACAGCGAGTGTTTCCCCCTTTTCCGCATAGTCATGAGCCGGAGTCCGGGAGTGTCGTGGTTGAAAACTGATGCTGATCGAATGGCTTATAAGTGACGGCGTCCTTCCTATCTTTCCTCTCACCACCTTTCCGCACTTCCCGGCAGCCCATCTCCATCCGTTCGTCTCTATTGTACCTCGGTGCAGTAGAGAGGAACAGGGGCTGTTGATACTCACCCACCGGGCCCTGCGCTTCTGAGACCTTGGTCCCAGCGGCGACGGAACCGGTGGCCACTAATCTTTCTTTTCTTTTCAGGTCTTCTCACCCTTGGGAAAGCCACCACCCTTCTCTCTCTTTCTCTATCACTCCCCTCTTAACTATATCTTATTAACATTACTAACACTCTTCTTTTCTTCTTCTTTCGTCACTCTACTCTTTTTCCCTCCCGAGCTAAAAGCTCCCCCTCAGCCCCATTTCTCTCCTTTTCGTACTATCGCTATTACTATTACTTTTCTATCTCTATACTCTATCTTTCTTTCTTTCGTTCCTCCTTCTCTACTTTCTATTAACTATAACTAACAACACGTTTACTTGTCCTTTTTCTCTACATTCCCCTTCGTTCTTTCTCAACCTTCACCAAAACAGCATGCAATGCTACGAGTCGGTGCCAGCGTTGCTGGTCAAATGGCTCTTATGTAGCAACACACACATACACAATTTCTCTCCTTCTTTACTCTCTCTTCTTCACCCTCCTATATTTCCTTTCATTATTTCCTAAAACAACATGCAACGCTACGAGTCGGTGCCAGCATTGCTGGCCAAATGGCTCTTACGTAGCAACACACATACACACACTCCCCATCTTCTTTCTTTCTCTTCTTCCTTTTTTATTAGCTTGCTCTATCTCCCTAAACAGCATGTAACGCTACGAGTCGGTGTCAGCATGTCTCTATTGTACCTCGGTACAGTGGAGAGGAACAGGAGCTGCTGTACTCACCCACCGGGCCCTGCGTTTCTGATGTCTTGGACCTAGCGGCGACGGAACCGGGGGTTACTAATATTTCTTTACTTTTAGGTTCCATCTCTCGCCGTCGTTTTCCACTTGCATCGTCCGGTCGGTTGTTTGTTTTAATTCGCTCTGGTTCGGTAGGAAATTGATGTGTTATAGCTAGATAGGTAGGCGTTTCCTAATAATGGCGCCCGTTGCAAAGTTAAGGTTCGGATCGTGCCGATGACTTGAATGGCCGTGACGACGAAAAAATCGCGGTCGCTAGCGGTCCACCACCTCGGGGTACCTGCCGTCCCCCCGTTGTATTTAGGCTTTGTGGCGTAAAGGTGGCTCTGCGCCATTTGACCTCTCTTCCACCCTACTCGTGGAAAAAAATTATGTTGTCTAATATTTCAAAACTTTTGGTGAGGAGGAGTGCCCGCCTGGCTGATCGCTTCCCGCCGGGTGGGGCCGCTATTTGGGAAGCAAGGGACGTGCCTGTCGTCGAGTCGCGAGTACGCTCGTGCGCGCACTTGGAGACGGCCTCCGCTTCCTCGAGAGCGCCTCGCCAAGCTGTGCCCGAGCGAGTCCGCGGCGTAACACGACTTTGCGCACAGTCCCAGGGTTGCGGCCTTCGCGCCGTCCGAATTGCACTAACGCGTTGCAATAGCTATAGTAGTAGTAGCAGTTCCGTATGGTCTTCACCGGCAGTCCTCGACCGGGAAGAAGAAATTAGAAATAGGATACATAATACAGCGTTAGTTTCCGCGATTAGGCCCGCGATTAGTTCCGCGTTTAGCTCCGCGAATAGCTCCGCGAACAAACCCGCGACAGGAAATAAGACTAGGTACGCAAATGTCCCCCAATCTCAACCCCACAGCGTGTGTGAACCGGGTTCTTCTTTGTGGCCGCTGCAACAAGCTCCGGCAAACTGCGTCCCCTTTCCCTCACTTGCGTCCACGGGAGTGAGGATACTGCAGCTGAACATGAGGCGTTCAGCTGTAGTAACGGGTGAGGTGCGTCAGCTCATTGCAGAGAAGCGACTTGACGTCCTGTTATTGCAGGAGCTGCACGTCAAGAAGCATGGCAAGAGCCACACCTTCGTAGGCTTAGGAAAGAATATGAGGGTGGCTGCTGTACGCTCACAACGCCCGTGGGCTGCAGTGGCAGTTTGTAACCCTCAATTCCAAATGGTATTCGTCTCGCAGCTCAGCACGACACACTGTGTCTGTGTGGAAGTGCTGGCTCCCAGCTTCTCTTTCTACGTCGCATCGTGTTACTTCCAGCACAGCGACGAGATTGAGAAGCACCTCAGACACCTCGAGACGGTGCTTCATTCGCTGAGGGGGAAGAGGCTTATAGTTGCGGTAGATGCCAATGCTCGATCGTCACTCTGGGGTTCCCAAGAGACAGACGAAAAAGGTTCGAAATTCGAAGACCTTATTAGAGCACATGGCATGGATGTGGTCAATGATGCTGGACAGGGGCCCACTTTTTGGACGGCAAGAGATTCGTCATTCATCGACGTAACCTTGGCATCGCCCTCTATGAGCCAATTCATCGGCGAATGGAAAGTGAGGTGCGACTGGACAAGCAGCGACCACAACTCCATAGATATCAGATTGAGGGTGCCGAGAGAGAAAGGTGTAGGAGACACAGAGAACACAAGGTTCGACACTAAATGGTGTAAATTCGTGAAACTTCAAGTCTCGAAGCGAAAGACTGAAGCAATCGTTTTAAAGAGCGACGTTATTATGAGAAACCCGATAGGCAGACGGGGAGGAGACCGTCCAGATAGGAAGCGGAAAAATAATAAGAGAAGCGTAGATTTCGCAAGTAGGCCGCCGACAATAAAAATTAACAGTGCGAAAATACGATTTAGGGAAACGGTTCGATACTTAGGAGTACATATAGATAGATTTATGAAAGTAAGATCGCACTGTCAAAAATTAAGTAGCAAAACCGGGTTGCTATTCGGGAAATTGGGTAGATTAGCTAGAGTCGTATGGGGGCTTAAATATAAAACACTCTCCATAATATATCGGGGGGTATTCCAGCCGTGTGTAACATACGCCGCCGCGGGGTGGGTCGATTTATGTACGGAGAGTGACATTAGAATCCTTAGGGCCGCGCAGCGGAAAGCATTAATATCGATTACCGGCGCTTACCGCACAGCGTCTTGGGAATCTTTTTGTGTCGTAGCCGGGACGACACCCGTCGACATACTATTAAAGGAATTCGCCGCGAGATATAACGCACGTAAAGGGTTGACCGCGGAAATAGGAAACATAGAAATACCCGCGGAACTAGATAAAAAGGAATCGTTCGAACGCATTCGGATGAGAATGCGGATCCGTAATTTTCTCGGAAAAGCCGCGTCCTCGAATGATCTTTGCGTCGCGTAGTTTTAAGTTAGAGGTTAATAAGTAGGTTTCCAAAACCCCTTTTATCCAATGGCTTTTAAGTCATTTCCTTCACACCCATCCTAACCCAATCAAATTTTCCTCCCCAACTTCCGCCCATAACAGGGTCAGGGCGTGTATCCGGGTCGGGATACAGTGGACAGGCCTCCCCGTGGTTCCCCGTGGGCGCGTCCGTAAGCAAAAAGGGGCTTCTGCGTCGTCTACAAGCGTGTAGGCCGGCGATCTGGGCCCTGGGGAAGGCAGGTTAGGGCTTACGGCGCGGCCAAACTGTCCATTCTGCGCATAAGATCCCGCAGGCGCTGCTGGATTTTTCTATCGCCCGTCTCGGGGCAACGTCGCTAGACAGTGGATACAGTACTAGCGTATGCCCGATTGGGCGATGTAGCACGAGTCGTCGCCCCCGGGTGGCGATTCAAACAATAACTGCCCGCGTAATGTTAATTAATGATAAAGACTGCCCGCCGTTCGTTAGCGATGGGTCTTTTTATTATCTCCCCTTGGTTTCCCGGGAGGGGATCGCTTAGCGACAAGACCATGTGTCGTGTCGCTCGATTTTGGTGGCAAGATCCGAATGCAAGCTAAGGAGTTCTAAGTAGGACTTCTTTGTTTGCATTTTCGCAATTTCCTTATTCCTTTTTATTTCGCTTTTAAGTAGGACTTCTACGTTGCATTTTCGCAATTTCCTTGTTCCGCTTGCCCTGATTTCCGCGTTTTCGCAATGAAGTGATTGCGCGGTCGCTCAGGCTTCGCGCGTGGCTCGCTTTGTCAGCGCTTCGCTCGGTCAACGCTCGTAACATGATCTGTATTTGCGTTACACGTTGAGTAATGACATAAAATAATATATATCTAAAATAATTTATATCTAGTACTTCGTGTATAGCCTTTTCGGGCTATAACAGCATCGTTAAGGTCAAGTCAAGGACCCGTTAGTGTTTTGCAAATCTTTGTTTATATCCTTTAATTTATTTTTTAATTATGTTAATTCTGAATGCTGTACGATGTTTTGTTGTTTCGTGTCTAGTATGTCTGTATTGTCCCGTATAAATGTAATATTAATTTCCGGTAAATACGTTTCTGTTATGTTGCCTTGTATGACTTCCTTTGGTTGGATCGTCATTTCCGTTGTTATTAATTTACATTTATTTTGAAGTGTGATTTGCCCTGTACCTTTAATTATTTTTCTAATTTCGTTATAATTTTCACATTGAATTATTATTGATTGTTCGCGTATAGTTGAATATAACCAAGTAAGTGACTGTCGCAACGGTATCCATATCGTTCCTGTCGCAATTATATGTTTACTTTTGCAGGCTTCTGTTTGGCTTTGTTGTTGCAAGTACATATGTATTTCGCACGGCGCGTTTGGATTAATACGGTGTATTGGTTGCGTTTTCTCGGATATGTATCTAGAGTTTATTTGGATGCAATTTTTTAAGTCGTCCTCAGTTATTACCATATACGTTAATCCTTCTCTATTAACTATGATTATTTCGTTGTTTATTTCCGCGTGCGTAAATATATTTTTATGGTCGTAAATAGGTAATGGGGTTACCTTTATTATATCGTATACTGGTTGTGAGATTAGCGGGAATCGCAATACAGTAAATATGATTGATCCTTCACGGTATGCAGATATTTTAATGTATTCTTCTAGTGCTAACCATTCGTCGTTTCGGATTTCGAAAGGGAAATATAAACCGTGAGGTAATTGGATAGCTGCTTCTTTTAAATATGTTATAATGTCGCTAATAAGTGTTAGTACGGGATGCATAGTGCCCTTGCGTACATACGTAAGATATTCTATTACGTCTTCCGCATCTCGAATTAAATCTGTTATCATCGCAATGATTACCGTAAAATGTTCGGTTATTTCTTCGCGAGTACTGTATTCTCGAACATAATGATTTCATAATTTACCGTTATGGTCTAATATATTTTCTAGTTTATCTAGGTGTACTATTGTACTATTTAAGATTTTTATTTGATTTTTCGCGACATGTTGAATAGTTTGCTAATTATTTTGTAAAAGATTTAACTGTTCGTTTATTAATTCTCTATCGTTCGCGTCCTTTGTACCGAACAATGTTTTCGCTATTTCACCTATTCCGTCGACAAGGCTTCTACGTCCGTTCGTCCGTGTCTTATATAGCGTATTTATTAGAGTGATCAATTTTGTTAATTGTTTCGACTCGTTTTTTACGATTTTTTTTAAATTATTGCAAGTACGTTTATGGTGGACTTCCGATTTTATTTTTTCGCACATCTCGTTTGTTTGTTAAATGTATTGATTTATTTGTCACGCTTTGTCGTTTAGCGTCGTTATATCTAGTTTAATAACTAGTTTCCACGTCTTTGACAAATTGCATTTGTCCGATTTTCTCGAAATATATGCCGGGGTTGTGTAGAAATTCTTGAATTTTGTAAGGTGAATCCGTTTCACGTTGCCCCGTGTGACTCTCGGCCTGTCGACTGTTCCAGATGACGAGTATCCTGTAATTTTATATTAAAATGTTTCATATAACCGTCTTATCGGTTCTCATTTTATGAGTTTAGCCTTTCTGCTTGCTAGCTTTTAGCGTCGTTTAGTCTTTTATTCAGTCGCGTTTTACTGAGTGTCTTCCTAACATGGTTTGCGCGAATTTAGTTGATCATTCTCGTTATCTTCCTTCTTCGGAGGACGAGATTGACGATACTGGTGATGGTGCAATGTTAGTGATTGTTCCTCAAACTGACATGAATATGGTGGACGATGGTTTCGACGATGCCTTTTGGGTGCCTCGCTATGAGCCTCCTGATGGCTTCATCCCGTTATTGCAAAGGCTGTGGCTGCGTGTGCCTGTACGCACTCGAGGGAGTGCTTTTCTCGATCATATCCGCGCTACCTTCCATAACTCCGGAGGGCGAGGTCGGGCTACGGTTGAGCAGATGCGTCGCGCTTTGGATCGGATGCGGTTAATTGGTCGTTCCAACAACGAATAAGTAAGTTTTTATTTTAATTTTTTATAAATTGCTTTAATTTGTTTGTATGCATGCGCACCGCTTTTCTTCCTTTCTTAATTGTATAATTCACGTCCGAATTTTTCTCGATTATTACGTACGGTCCGGTCCATAAAGATTCAAGTTTCTTAAATCGTCCGCGTCGGAGCGTCTCGTCGTGTACTAATATCTTGTCGCCGACTTTGAATTTTATTTCTCTAGTACTTTTGTCGTACTGTTTTTTGGCTTTAATTTTTTCTTCCTTGATATGCTCTTTTGCGAGCTGATTCGTAGCCCTTAGCCTTTCTTTCAATTCTTGCGCGTAATCATCGTAATTATATGTCGGTTTAGGCGGTCTCGTCGGTGACGTAGGTAGATCCGTTTGGTGCCCGTAGACTAATTCGAAGAGTGTATATCCCGTAACTGTGTGTGGCGTCGTATTATATGTGAACATTGCGAACGGTATCCATTCGTCCCAGTCTGTCTGGTCTTTGTTTATGTAATGTCTTAAATATTCCGCTAATGTTCGATGCGATCGTTCTAACGCGCTATTACTTTCCGGATGACAGGCAGTTGTTTGTATTTTATTTATTTTTAATAATTTACATGTATTTTTAAACATTTTGCTGAGGAAATTTGTGCCTTGATCCGTTAAAATTTTTTCCGGTATTCCGTGTTCAAGTAAATTTTTGTAACGATTTCTTTGCTGACCGTGTTCGTTTCTTGGTTTGGAATCGGTATTGCTTTGCTGAATTTTGTTAAGTTGTCTTGGAACGTTAAAAGATATTTATTTCCGTTTGTTGTAACTGTTAGCGGTCCTACAATATCTAACGCGCATTTTTCGAAAGGTTTAGTAGGCGTATCCGTGATTATTTACGGTATTTTATTTTTTCGCGATAATTTATTTTTCTGGCACAATTCGCATTTTGCAATGTATTTTTCTACGTCTTTTGTTATTCCTGGCCAATTATAGTTTAGGCGGATTCTTTTTATCGTTCGTTCAACTCCTTGATGTCCTCCTGTAGGTGCATCATGATATTCATATAATATCTGTTTCTTGTCTTCCTCCGTGTATATTTTTTCTTCGTCGGAGTTTGTTTCTCTTCTTCTATTGCGAGGATTTCTCGTTCTTCCTCTTCTGTTTCATGCGCTTTTCTTGTTACATTGCGGCTCAGTGCATCGCGGTTCGCGTTCGCTCGTCCGGCTTTATGGATGATTTCATAATCATATTCGTCGAACTTTAATCTCCATCGGATCAATCTCGATCCGGGATCGTTCACATTATATAACCAGATTAATGGTTTATGGTCGGTTACGATTTTAAATTTCGTACCGTATACGTATGGCCTAAAATGTTTTACAGCCCATACAATCGCTAATAATTCTTTCTCGGTTGTATTGTAATTTTGCTCCGCCCGCGATAAAACTCTGCTGGCGTAAGCAATTGGCCGGTCGTTACCTACTTTTCCTTGTGACAATACTGCTCCGATTGCATAGTCGGAAGCATCAGTGGTCACTATGAATTCTTGATTGAAATCTGGATACATTAGCACTGGCGCTGTCATTAATCTTTCTTTTAGTATTTCGAAAGCATTTTGCTGTTCCATAGTCCACTCGAATTTTTCCGTTTTCTTCGTTAATTTCCTCAGTGGCTTGGCTATTTTTGAGAAATCTTCTATGAATTTTCTGTAGTATCCGGCTAGTCCTATGAAAGATTGTATATTTTTGACTTCCTTTGGCGTCGGAAATTCTTTTATTGCCGTTAATTTTGACGGATCCGGAGATATTCCATCCTCCGAAATAATGTGACCTAAATAAATCACTTCCTTGCGTAAAAATTTGCATTTATCCGGCTGCAATTTTAGATTATTTTCTCGAAGTCTCTGTAGTACTTCCTTGAGTCTTCTATTGTGGTCCTCTAGGCTCGATCCGTATATGACGATGTCGTCTAAATAAACTAGACATTTAAGTTCTTGCATTCCGGTTAGAATTGAATTCATCAGTCTCTGGAATGTTGCTGGCGCATTTTTCAATCCAAACGGCATTCTATTAAATTGATAGTGTCCGTAGGACGTTGAAAAAGCTGTTTTTTGTTTATCTTGTTCAGCCATCGGTATCTGATGATATCCTGACGCTAAGTCTAGTGTGGTAAAATATTTAGCGTTTCCTAATTGGTCCAGTATATCGGTGATATTGGGCAGTGGAAATGAGTTGCCTATTGTTAAGTCGTTTAGCTTCCGAAAGTCTACTACTACTCGGAGTTTAGGTTTTCCGGATGCGTCGGCCTTTTTCGGTACCACTAATAAGGGTGCGTTCCATTGACTCGCGCTTTTTCGGATTATGCCGTTTTTTAACATTTCTTGCACTTGTTTATTTACTTCCATCTTGTGTTTTTTTGGAAGACGATACGGTCTCGTGTTCACCGGCGAGGTGTCGGCGCGCGTGTTTATCTTGTGCTCTACCGTTGCGGTGCACGTCAGTGGTTCTCCGTCCAACTGAAATGTATCGTAATATTCTTTGCATATCCGTAGGAGTGCCTGTTTTTCTTCCGTATTTAAATGTTGCGTGCGTAGTAGTTGTCAGATTTGCCCGTGTCTCGAATTAGTATACTTAAAATTTTTTCTTGCTTGTATCGTATGTATTTTGGATTCGATCTCGCGTTTTACGTCTTCGAGGGTGACGTTCGGCGTCTGTATCTCGACTTCCGTATCGGTTGTATTTATGATACTAAGGGGACACGTGTAATCTTTAGGTTCTACTAAGCAGTTTCCAAGGTAGATTTCTGGAGCTGTTTCCTCTGCTCGTACTATTCCTATCCGATTTTGATTCGTTGTCGCTTTTACGATGGTTTCGCTGCGCGGTTTTAGGAATGTTTTGTTAAACGTATGGAATCTTAGCACGGCGTCTCCTATTTTTAATTGATTTTGATTATAATCACAAGTTACCGAATTTTGTCGAAGGAAATCAATTCCTAGTATTCCTTCATATTCGATCGGAATGTCGTCTCTTACAACGTAAAATGCATGTTTTACTTTGTGATTTTCTATTTTATTCGTGGCTTACATTTTTCCTATGGTGTGTACTTTATGCCCGGTTATGCCTGTGAGCGCGATTTTACCTTCATGTATTAGTGTGTCGTCCTTTAAATGTTTCAATTTCATTAATGAGATGGTCGACCCTGAGTCGTACAAAATCTGTATTTTTCCGTCTTTTGCTTGTCGCATTGGTAATGCTATTAGCAATAAGTCCGTCTTACTTTGTGAGCGCGGCATATCTTTAATATGCGTAACGCGATATTCGGACGCTGGTCGCGCTTGTTTCTTTCTCGCTTCCTCCTGCTCGTTTTCGCTGCTGCTACTTGCACTTTCGGCGTTCTTTTTCTGTTGTCGCGAATTCTTTCGGTCGCGTGTATTTGTTGATTTCCGATTTTTAGTTTATTTGTACTACTTTTCGGTTTTCCATTCAGGCTCCAGCATTCGTCGCGGCTGTGTCCTGTCCTTTTGCAATGCGAGCAGTATTTACTTATCGCGTTTATCTGCGAGAGTTTTTCCGGTTTCGAGAGCGCGTATCGGCTACTTCGACAATCGCGTCCGTAATGTCCGTTTTTTCCGCATTTAAAGCATTGCGGGTCGAACTTCGACTATTTCGCGAATAACTTGATTTGGTTTTATTTTTATTAGCAAAGCTACTTGTTTTCGCCGTTCCCAGTCTGAGTTTTTCTTCGGCGCTCGCGCCCGTTATCGCTTCTTGGAGCGTCGTATATCGCTGCTGAATCGTTTAATTTCATGGCTAGTAAATCAACGCGTTGTTCGAAAGCGTGCGCAGTTTCATTCGGCTTTTGTTTTAGCGAATTGAATTTGATCTGTAAATTTGTCGTGCTTTGTTTCGACTGGTAACAAGTCTCGAGTTGTTTTAGTTCGTCAAAAGTCTGAATATTTCGTGTCTCGAAATCCTGCATGGCTTTTCCTTTTAGTTTTGTATATAAAATTGCTCGGATTAAAGATTCTTTATCCGCGATTTATGTCTTGAACGGCGTACGTGCATGCATTTAAAAATTCTAATAACTTATGTCGTGATGTTCCATCAAATTCGGGAATCATTGTTCTTGCTTCTTTTAACGGCAAGTAGTTCGGAGCAATGCTATGTCGATTTCTGATGTCGCGTTCGGTTCGCCCGTATGTGGCATTAAACGCGTCGTTATTGTCTTCTCGGCGGTTACACCCGTGACATGGCAAATCCATAATCGCGTCTTCTACTCGCGTTATTCGCCTATTCAATGCTCTTATTCCTGTGCGTATTTCATTTAGTATTTCGAGGAGTTGCGTATCATCTCTTCTTTCTTCGCGATGTGTTTCGAGAGGCGGCGTGCGATTCGCCTCCGCTATGTTTTGGTCCATCCAGCGAATGGATCGTCGCATGTTTTCTATTTCCTCGTCTACCGCGCTTTGCGGCGGATTCGCTGGGGTGCGTTCTTGCGGATTTCGCGATTCGGCCCTATTATTTTCTTGTTGGCCATAAATCTCTTCCGGATCGAACAGATCGCTCTCGTAGGAAGTTAGCAAAAATTCGCGTTGTAAAGATACTCTACTTGGAGTTCTGCTAATATACGGTCGCGTACGTTTAGTCTCGTGTTGAATGTTGTCAGTGGAGTTAGTCGTATTACGCGGGAGTAGGCTTTCGTCAAAATTGTTAAACGGAAATTCGCGTTCTGTGACGACGTTATCCGGTAACTCGGGCTCGCTTTCGCTCGAGTATTGAGTTTCTAAGTTTCTTCGCGCGTTATAAAGATTTTCTTGCGGTGTTAAACTTAAGTTAATCGCTCGTCGGGCTGGTTCGCTCAGTAACCACGATCGGTTCGCTATCGGTTTCGGTATATTGGAACCTTCCGACATTCACGCAGTTATATTTATTAAATTTTTCGGACTTACAATAGTACGTCTCGCATGATCGCTCGCTGTGTCAGTAGATCGCTGACGCTGCAGTCCTTCGCTCGGCGGCTAATACGGCTGACGATGCTCGTCGTACGGTGGTCGTTGTCCGACGTCGGTACGTTGTCCGTAGAGTTATCGTAGGTCGCGATGCCTGGCGGTTCACGTTTCTGCTACAGCTGTTATGGCGATGCTCGTTCTGTTGTCCTTGCGTTGTCTTCCGTCGATTGTGGTTTCCATCAGCTTACGTTTTACGTGTGCTCGCGTGCCTGGTCTTGTTTACACCCTGGGTGCTTTGCAGGTCTTGGGGAAGGCTTGGCTGCTGCTTCCGTCCGTCAACTTCAATTGAATTGATTGCTGGCGTGCCCGCTTTTTAACACAACCGTGTTTTTTGCAGGTCTTGAGTGAGCTCTGGCGATGCCCCGGCAGATCCCACCACTGCCATCAAATTATGTTATGCCTCCGGAGAGGCACGGTAGTTGGGATCGTTTGCCGGAAGGAATTTGGGAATTCGGGCTCCGACCGAGTAACTCACTGATTTTATTAGAAATAAAAATGACACCTTTGTATTCGGAATAAATATATATATAACTATTTTATTCGTA
>NW_021849945.1:98473-100839 GCF_003651465.1 Formica exsecta
TAGCGGATATCTTGACGTGCGCGTGTCTGTGAGTCGAGTTTCGGTCGCGAGACTCACTCCCCGATCTTTCGTAACTTATCTCTGTCGACTACGTGGCTTTACTTTAATAGCTGCCCGTAAGGTTGTCCGGTATGATTAGCGATATTAACTGCCCGGTAATACTTTTGGTATTGAGACTGCCCGCCGCTTATTAGCGATGGGTTTTTTTATTGTCCCCTTGGTTTCCCGGGAGGGGATTGCTTCGCCTGATCGCAATCAGGACCATGTGTGGTCGTGTCGCTCGATTTTGGTGGCAAGATCCGGATGCAAGCTAAGGAGTTCTAAGTAGGACTTCTTTGCTTGCATTTTCGCAATTTCCTTATTCCTTTTTATTTCGCTTTTAAGTAGGACTTCTACGTTGCATTTTCGCAATTTCCTACTTCCAGTTGCCTTGATTTCCGCGTTTTTGCAATGAAGTGATTGCGCGGTCGCTCGGGCTTCGCGCGTGGCTCGCCTTGTCAGCGCTTCGCTCGGTCAACGCTCGTAACGTGATCTGTGTTCGCGTTACACGTTGAGTAATGATTTAAAATAATATATATCTAAAATAATTTATATCTAGTACTTCGTGTATAGCCTTTTCGGGCTATAACAAACGGCTGAAAAAAACTACTTTTAAGGATTGTCTTTTCTAGTAAATAATTGTTTTTTTGTCAAATCGCGTTATCAACATCACAAAGTACATAATTTGAATTACCTTTTGTGAAATTTTTGTTAAAAAATCTTAATATTTATAACTACCATAGCCAATAGTGTGAGCCGCCCAAAAAAAAACGGGCGCGCGCGTAGCGGGCCAACAAAAGTTCTGAAACATAAAGAACAAATATTTTCTTAAAATATAAGACAATAGCTTCAGTTGCACGTATGGGTTAAAAAAAATTGTCACAAAATGGCGGACTTTTGAAGAAAAAAGTTTCTAAATCGGTAAGAAATTGACCTTTGGTTTCTAATATTACAAAAAAACAAATTATTCAATCGAAAATTCCATACGTGCAACTGAAGCTATTGTCTTATATTTTAAGAAAACCCTTGTTTTTTTTGTTTTGGAGCTTTTGTTGCCCCGCTACGCGTGCGCCCATTTTTTTTTAAGGCGGCTCACACTATTGGCTATTGTAGCTATAAATATTAATATTCTTTAACGAAAATTTCACAAAAGGTAGGTAAAATTATGTACTTTGTGATGTTAATAACGCGATTTGGAAAAAAAAAATTATTTACCAAAAAAAAATCTTTAAAAATAGTATTTTTTTTAGGGAGGGGCTCACTTGCGCACAGTACAATTGGACACGTTGCAATTGCACACTGTGATATTAGACACATAAAGATGCGCACCCCCAATCGAACGGTGCGCAAGGGATCGTCCCGATTGCGCACATTACCGATCGGACACGACAATATTTCCCGATCGGACACAGACCCGATCGGACACATGTCCGATCGGACACAGTCCCGATATCAGAAATATATAGGTTTGGGTTAGGTTATATCTTGTGGAAGTGGAGCCCCCCCGTAGGGGGGGGGCGGAACATACTGCCTTCACGCATATACTTTTTAATGCGTAGTAAGGTTCCACATAGGTTTACAACTTTGCACGCGATGCGAGGTTCAACGCAAACCTATGTGTCTAGTTTTTTGATAGTGGAGCCCCCCCGTAGGGGGGGGGCGGAACATACTGCCTTCACGCATATACTTTTTAATGCGTAGTAAGGTTCCACATAGGTTTACAACTTTCCACGCGAAGCGAGGTTCAACGCAAACCTATGTGTCTAGTTTTTTGATAGTGGAGTCCCCCGTAGGGGGGGCGAAACATACTGCCTCCACGAATATACTTTTTAATGCGAAGTAAGGTTCCACATAGGTTTACAACTTTCCACGCGAAGCGAGGTTCAACGCAAACCTATGTGTCTAGTTTTTTGATAGTGGAGTCCCCCGTAGGGGGGGCGAAACATACTGCCTCCACGAATATACTTTTTAATGCGAAGTAAGGTTCCACATAGGTTTACAACTTTCCACGCGAAGCGAGGTTCAACGCAAACCTATGTGTCTAGTTTTTTGATAGTGGAGTCCCCCGTAGGGGGGGCGAAACATACTGCCTCCACGAATATACTTTTTAATGCGAAGTAAGGTTCCACATAGGTTTACAACTTTCCACGCGAAGCGAGGTTCAACGCAAACCTATGTGTCTAGTTTTTTGATAGTGGAGTCCCCCGTAGGGGGGGCGAAACATACTGCCTCCACGAATATACTTTTTAATGCGAAGTAAGGTTCCACATAGGTTTACAACTTTCCACGCGAAGCGAGGTTCAACGCAAACCTATGTGTCTAGTTTT
>NW_021849945.1:101421-121843 GCF_003651465.1 Formica exsecta
TGCATATACTTTTTAATGCGAAGTAAGGTTCCACATAGGTTTACAACTTTCCCCGCGAAACGAGGTTCAACGCAAACCTATGTGTCTAGTTTTTTGTTAGTGGAGCCCCCCCGTAGGGGGGGTGGAACATACCGCCCCCATGCATATACTTTTTAATGCGAAGTAAGGTTCCACATAGGTTTACAACTTTCCCCGCGAAACGAGGTTCAACGCAAACCTATGTGTCTAGTTTTTTGTTAGTGGAGCCCCCCCGTAGGGGGGGTGGAACATACCGCCCCCATGCATATACTTTTTAATGCGAAGTAAGGTTCCACATAGGTTTACAACTTTCCCCGCGAAACGAGGTTCAACGCAAACCTATGTGTCTAGTTTTTTGTTAGTGGAGCCCCCCCGTAGGGGGGGTGGAACATACCGCCCCCATGCATATACTTTTTAATGCGAAGTAAGGTTCCACATAGGTTTACAACTTTCCCCGCGAAACGAGGTTCAACGCAAACCTATGTGTCTAGTTTTTTGTTAGTGGAGCCCCCCCGTAGGGGGGGTGGAACATACCGCCCCCATGCATATACTTTTTAATGCGAAGTAAGGTTCCACATAGGTTTACAACTTTCCCCGCGATACGAGGTTCAACGCGAACCTATGTGTCTAGTTTTTTGATAGTGGAGCCCCCCCGTAGGGGGGGGGACGGAACCCACTGTGTTCACTCATACATTTCCCCATCCACACAACAATTGTAGAATGGACCTAGCTTCGCGATGGGGACTGTGTCCGATCGGAACTGTGTCCAATTGGGTCTGTGTCCGATTGAGCCTGTGTCCGATCGGGCCTATGTCCGATCGGGCCTGTATCCGATCGGGCCTGTGTCCGATCAGGCCTGTGTCCGATCGGGTCTGTGTCCGATCGAATCTGTGTCCGATTGGGACTGCGTCCCGATCGGGACTGTGTCCGATCGAGCCTGTGTCCGATTGGGTCTGTGTCCGATTGGGAAATGTTGTCGTGTCCGATCGGTAATGTGCGCAATCGAGACTCACTCGCAACTTTACGTGTCTAATATCACAGTGTGCAATTGCAACGTGTCCAATTGTACTGTGCGCAAGTGAAGGCTTCTCTTTTTTTAGCCGTTACAATGGTTTCCCCCCTTAAAACATTTTATAAAATCATTTCAAGTTTTCTCTGGTTCTAAATATGTACTACATAATATTCATAATTTACTACATCTTGCTACAAACGTAAAAAAAATTTGGTGCTCTGCATGAATTTAGTGCATTTAAATTTGAGAATTATATGTCTGTATTAAAAAGACTTATTCGTAAAACTAATCAATTAACAACAATCAACAAGAAGATCTGTAGAAAAATTGAGATAATATACAATAATAAAATATTCAATATGCATTCAATATGTATTTGTAAATTATACAAATTTATACAATGTAGAAAAATGTTTTGAAAAGCCCCATTATAATGGTCCCATTACGAAGGATCTCATTTGTGTACAACAATATAAAATATTTCATAATAATCGGTATTATATTAACTGTAATGATCTAAAGAATAATTGTATTTTTTTTGAAAATGGACAAACAATGTCAATCATGAAAAATGTATATTATTGGCAAAATACTTTTATTATATAGTTATTAAAAACTGATAATAAACATAATGTATCTTAATTAACTTTATATCACCATAAACATACAAGCATTTCAAAATGCAAATACACATGCACATCACATAGTTAATAAAAAATAGTTATATTCCTATAAAATAAGTGTGGATTTAATAGTCATTCACAGGTGTATCAATTATATATGATATTCTTTTTATTGCAAAAATATTTATTTTTAAGTTTTTTTCATATATTTTCAGACACATACGATAAAGCAATAGACAAGCTTAAATTGGCTGAATACCTATCTGCATAGACGGCAATGATGAAAACAGCAATTTTAAAAAATCTAGACATCAATGTGCCAGAAGAACCTTAACTTTCTCTTCTGAAAACTCAGATGATGCATGTGACATAACAAACATAGATAAATTGAAGATTTGTGTAAATGACTTTTCTAAAGTACCAAATGATTTAAGTAGGAGCAAAATGATCTGTGAAATAAAAAAACCACTGATAAAAAGTGATAAGAAAATAACTAATATTCAGTGTGAAAAGAAAAAGAATCCGTCTGCAGTTTTACGTCAAAAATATGTACATTATTTACAAGAGCATAGAAAGTCAAATGAAGACTTTATTACAAAAATTTCAAATACAATATCTGCATCTACATCAAATACTTGTAGTGTTAATGAGATTAATTTAGGTAAGCATAATCTTTTATTAACTTTAAATTTTTGCAAAAGTTATATATTATTAAAATTTTAATTATAATTATATCGCTGTAAACATGCATGCATTTCGAAATGCTACATAATCTGTATAAATAGATATTTAATATATCACTATATTAATTTTGCAGATTTGCATAATTTAATTATCAGAAAACTGAATACGATATTGTTAAACTTGGTTACAATTGATGAGCGATTAATAAAGTTGGAAAATTGCATTGTAAGCAGAAGCGAGTTTATAGATACAACGGAAAATATAAATTATGAATTTGATTTGCCAGCAAATACTATCGAACAATTACAACTAATAGAATTGTCAATTACAGGACAAATGTGTTGCTGTAGAAATTGTATATGTGTAACGATGCATCCCCCCATCGTTTCCGGTAGTTGACCAACCGGAAGTCTGCCGCCCGGTGAACACCAGCCGGCCAAGGGCAGAAGGCGCTTAGCGCCTTTTTAATCCTTATTAAACGGCTGTACGGCCGTTATGGCCTACGACGAAAACTGAGCGGCGCCGAGCACTCCCGAACAACGTCGAGAGACTCCCGCCAAAACACCGCATAGTTTCCCCCACCGTCGGGAATTACGCGGATACCGTTAATTACCCAGTATATAAAAAGGCCGTCGAATTAGATCTCACTCAGTGATGCCAGTTTCGAGACGTTGCCTGCTGCCATAGCGTGTAGAGGGGATACGCACACAAGTGTGAACCATGTACATGTAAAGGCCATCACACATAAAATTCCGTAAGGACGTAAGCCGTAAACTTAAGACATAAAGCGTAAAGTCCATGATACACAGTTGGCGTAAAACGTAAAGTTCAACCAATAGCAAACGCGGCATAATTCCTTACCATTTATAAAAGTTTAACCTAGAAGTGCCAATGTAGTTTGCCGTTTCACCAAACAATAAGTAAAAACTTCTCTTTTATAATTTATTAACAACTGTATTGAATTGCTGATATTTTATATTAATATCAAATCTATTTAGATATATGAATATTAAAATTATTTACACTCTGAACAAGAGAAAGTATCTCATGCCGTAAAATGCATCACGTTTATGTTAACTAAGGTATTGTATTTATATTTCATTTCTTAATCAAATATCGGTCTGGAAAAAATATCTTAATGACAATTAGAAAAAAAAATTGTCAGCTTTAGTAACAAATCTAAGTTACGTATATTTTATGAAGAAAGATAGTAAAAAAGTAATTTTGTATGCGTATAAACAAAACTATTTTTCAGGTCATCCGCGTTAAAGCAAAACATTACAAGATGATGAGAAAAGAGGATATAATATTTACAGGACTGTTGATTGTGACCATGGGTTTGACAATATTACAAAGAAAGAAATCTCGAAGATGGTTGAATCGTCAATGGTGGGTTCGACCTATTAATCATGAGCGCCCTAATCAGAGAGATTTTTGTCATTTATTTCAAGAAATGAAAGATGATCCGCAAATGTTCTTTCGATACAAGGATGACAGTTCCAATTTTCAATAAATTATTAGAAAAAGTGAGACCATTTATAACTAAAAAGAGTCACAGAGCTTTGGTGCCGGAAGAACGTCTTGCTATAACACTTAGGTATGATTTCTTTTCCAACTCCAACTCATTCAATATCTTTCTGAATTTTGTCCATACACGAAATACAGTGACTGAATAAAACAGATGTTCTGTATGTACGACCTACATTCACGTCTTTCGTTATGTAATTATTTTCAAAAATTAATGCTAAAAATGATTTTAGTTTCGGTGGGCCTGTATCTAAATGTGCGATTTAAAATATAATTTTTATCTCTACTAGTTGCATCTTTTGACAGCGAAAATCGATTGTAACTTTATTTTTAGGCTTAAGTGGCTCTAGAAATAATTTTCAAAAAATATGTACCTATATATTTTGAATTTATAATTTTTATAATTGTATTATAATATAATATGTGTTTATGCTTCTCATAATTGTCTAAAGAAAAATGCGAATATAGGTAGAACGTATAAAACTTCACGTTTATATGATTGAACTATATTTCTAATTGTTACAGATATCTTGCAACGGGGGATCAGATACTATCAATCGCCTTGGCTTATTATATAGGGGAGTCAACAGCATACAACGTCATAAAAGAAACATGTAACGTCTTAATAAAAATATTAGCGTCTGATTATCTTCGACCTCCAGTACAAGAAGAATGGATCAATATTTGCCATGTGTTCTGGAAAGATTGGAACTTTTCAAATTGTGTAAGAGCCATAGATGGAAAACATATTCGGATACAAGCTCCGCCAAATTCTGGGAGTTCATACTACAATTACAAGAAGACTTTTAGTATCGTATTGATGGCAGCCTGTGATCATAATTATAGATTCACCCTGGTTGACATCGCTGCTTATGGTAGCAATAACAACGCGAGAGTGTTCTCTCAATCAGAATTTGGAAAAGCTCTGCAGAATCAAGGACTTGACTTACCACAAGGTATTGCAAAATTACCTGGAAGTGAAATAGAAACACCCTGCTTTTTCATTGTAGATGATGCGTTTCAGTTAACAATCAACATGATGAAACCCTATGCTAGCCGAAATTTAAGTCGAATTCAGAAAATTTTTAATTATCGATTATCTCGAACCAGAAGGACAATCGAAAACACATTTGGCATTTTTGCTTCACGATAGAGAGTATTCAGGAAACCCATTTGCATGAACCCTGTCACTGTCGATAAGATTGTCATGGCATGTATTTGTCTTCAGAATTTTTTAAAAACGAAAAACGATGCATTGCCTGTACGGAATCACTTATATTGTCCACCTAATTTTGTGGACATTGAATCACAGAATGGCGATGTTGTTCTTGGAGAGTGGCGAAATGAAGACAATGAAGGCTTTCAAGGCTTTGCACCATCAAATGCCCATCGCACAACAAGAAAAGCATATAATTAAAGAGAATTGGCTTTATCAGCCATTTTTTTTTACTCTTGAAGGTGAAGTTTCGTGGCAGTATGAATATGTCCGCAGAGGTTTCAATTGCGATGATACTCCAGACATATAATTGTAAATATGGATTGAAAATGTGTAAATATGGATTAATGCAAGAACTCCCGAGATTCGGGGTCTTCTTCTAAAATTTTACATATATACTGAGTTCACGGAGAGAACGACCTCGCTTTTCGTTCGGTTTGGTCAGATCCCGCCCGACCGATCGCCCATTTTGCCCCCTCCACGCTGCCAAAGTTGGTCTTGCAGCTTGCAGATCTGGCTAGCCGACAGAGGAGACCCTATTTATTTATAATAGTATTAAATTTCAGATTGCAAAAAGAGAAAATAAATATAATAGATCGCGATTTAATTAAAAAGAGTAACAAAATTTGATTAACAGAGAACAACTCAAGCTTTCAATATTATGACATTTCTTTCGAGCTTTATAGGCGGATCACATACGTGATATACGATCGATACGCATACGACATACGACATTGAAGTAGCGCGCTGAAATCTCTCACCTAATCCCCACTTCGCCCAAAGCTGCGCGGAGCGAGATCGTTCTCTCCGTGAACGCAGTATAGGTATAATAAATTTTCAATATGCATGTAATCAGAAGATATTTTCAATAATAAATTTCATTTTTATTGAAAAATATATAATATCAATAATCTATAGAGATTAAGAAGCAAATCTGAAACATCCCTCTTTTCCTGAGTATAACTATAAAGTTACAGATAAATCTTGAACATAAAAACGTAAAATATAAAATGCAAAGTTATATCAATATCAAATAGTATACTATCTAAAATTTTGAATATTAGAAAGGTTAGAAACTTTAGCTCCATTTTCCCCACGTCATCATATGGTTGAAAAAAAACTTCAATTAAATGCTAAGTGTAAAAAAAACAAATATAAAATGACAGATATAAAATGAAACAGATATAAAATGAAAAGTACAACAAAATAATATACTATCTAAAATCTAAAATATCAAAATGGTTTATAGCTTTGGCTCCATTTTCCTTACATCAAAGGTCATTGTATGGTTGAAAATAAAACTTCAGTTAAATGCTAAATATAAAAAAACAAATATAAAATGACAGATATAAAATGAAAAGTACGACAAAATAATATGCTATCTAAAATCTAAAATGTCAAAATGGTTTATAGCTTTGGTGTCATTTTCGCCTATTCAAGAGTCATAAGGTTCATTCAAAATTTGCATGATTGCTTGCTGCCGTTTTTGTTTTTCATGCGGTGGTAATCTTTCTATTTGATTAACGATTAACTTTGCATAAGTTTCGTCCGAGCTACCAGTCACTTCGGAATTACAATTATCTTGGAGACGTTAGTGCATTGTTTGGCAAAGTAAAATTAGAGAACTCTCCAATTCGGCCAATTTATTGTGTTTCTTAGATGGTGGCCTTTGTGACAATGGCGTTGTTCGAAAAATTGTTGGTGCTGGAGAATGTGTGAACTCTCGCATTGAAAACATCGAGCTTCTTGTCGATTCATCAGATCTATCAGGACTAGAAGGAGCATCCAGAAAATGCCTGGGTGGACCAGTTGAACTTGAATGACCATTTTTGAGTGATGTCATTGATGACGAAGCAGGACCAGTGCCGGAAACCAGGGCAGGAAATTTTTTTGAATGGTGTTAAGAAGTTTGCACTTGGTTGGATTGATATTTCATCTGCTACGTTTGAGAGTTGTGAGGCGATTTTGGGAGTTAAGGACTTTGTACTTTCAATGATTGCACTATCCATTGAAAGATTGATTTCTTGTTCGTCTTTTTTAATTGCGGACGAAGAAATTGTCGATAAGATGTATGTATGAGGCTTATTTGCTGAAATCTCTATCATCTTTGGACGTTTCAAATTTGAAACATTCGTATAGGATCTGAGGAAGACGTACAACATTATATACCGAAATATGCGGCAGCAAAATATAGAACATTGATCCATAAATTTACTTTCTCTTTTTAATGTGGTCATTCAGAAATGACATATTTTCATAATATGTGAAAATACTACGCTAACTTACTCCACTGCCACTCCTTGAATCCAACTCTCTTTGACGTTTCTCTTTCCCGAATTTTTCACGGAGCCTTACCCATCGGATTTGACAATCAGAAACTGTAAAAAAATGTATTCTCTTATTAATAAATGTTCAAAATTGAATCATTAAAATGTCGTTTCTAAATTTCGCCGTTATATTAAAACGATTGCCTCAGAAAATAAATGTCGCGTACGCAGTAGGCTTCCTCGTCTCATATTCGGTCCGAATTGTCTCGCATAATATCGCATTCATATTCTCGCGGCGAGCAATTTGGTCACATCTCAATTCGTGTTCTTTCATTATTTAGTGCTCAGATATTGTGAAAGTTAATTAAAATTGTTTGGAGTTTGAGAGTCGACGCTCGTTATCCGCATCGCGAATGTCCTCTGCCTCGCGCTAAATTCCATCCAGCGTTCGCGGTCAAGATTTCCGTTTTTAAATAATGAAACAAATAGAAGAGCTAGAGAATCTAAGTGTATATTATAATAATTACCAGTACAATGTATATTATTAATTATAGTATATATTATAATATAATTATCGTTTAATAATAATGCATTTATTTATCTGGAATGTTTACTGCTAAGGCTATCTCTTTCCACGAATTTTCTTTCATCAAATGGTCTTTAAAATAAGGATCTTTGTGGTTATAAAGGTGTGGGTATGCTCTCACCGCATCAATAAGCAGTTCATCACTTTGTAACGCGGTCACCTCGCTCGACGCACGGATCGGCTCGTCGGTGTCCGGGTTCGAGAGGAGGGGAGACTCAAGCTTGCGTGAACACAGGTTGTGCAGAAAAGATAGTTTATTCAGACAAAGAGAAATATATACAGAGTAGCGTGCAGGGCCAGGCGATGTCGGTCAGCCTGCGTGGAGTGGCGGGCTGGTAGCAGGGCCCGGGGCGTAAAGCGGCCGGTGCAAAGCGGCAGACGGCGAGAAGCGTAAAGCGGGCACGGCTTAATCTCTACGAGGGTTTTATTTACATGCGGGCTTATTACTAGCGGACTGACGCGGTTATAACGAGCGGACTTATTATTAGCAGGCTTAACGAGCGGACTTATAGCTAACGGCTTATGGCTAGCATGCTTATGGCTACGGCGCGATTAGCACGAGCGGACTTATAATTAACCGACTTATTACGAACAGGCTTATGGCTACGGCGCGATTAGAATGAGCGCACTTATGATTAACCGACTTATTACTAGCAGGCTTATGGCTACGGCGCGGTATTTACATGCACTTAAAAGCTAGGTGTAGGTTAGGCGGCTGGGTATTGCCGGCAGGCCCGAGTGTCACGTCGTGCGCCGGAGGCAACGGAGACCGGAGAAACCTGGCGGAGCTGAGAAAACTTCAGCCTGGGCTGGTACTAGGAACCGGAGAAAGCCGGTAGGGCCAAGAGAAACTTTGGCCCGTAAGGTAGCGAGAGCCAGAGAAACCTGGCAGAGCTAAGATAATCCTTAGCCCTCAGAGGTAGCTGGTTAGATCGGTGTCAGGAGTGCGCAATGCGTTCTGCGCATTACATATACATGGTTCACGCTTGTGTGCGTATCCCCTCTACACGCTGTAGCATGCTGCATAGTCCCGAATCTGGCATCACTGGTTTCGATGTCTCGTCCGGCCGGGCTTATATACCCAGCCGGCGTCTCCCACTGTGCGCCATCGGTCCGGCGGTGGGGGCCGGTATCGCGTGGGGGCACCGCGATAGAGATAGCGCGTGCGGCAAGTGAGATAGCGGGATAGGTGAGGCGGGGTGTAATAAGCCATGCGTGTTTCTCTATATATTATATTTACATATATACAACGGTGACGGTCCTGCCGTCACAACTTTCTTTAACACTTTCACTCTCAAGGAGTATTTCATTTGCAAAGTTATCAATCATATTACAATACTGATCGTAATCACTCGTTTCTCTATGACAAATACTGTGAACACATAACATGACTAGGTTGGTGTTATTAAAGCGCCTACCCCATGATGATTTGTGATTGGTTGCCCAGAAGACATATACCATAAGAATTTCATCCTTACAGTATTTTTCAACGTTATGTTTTAAAGCTTATGGACAAAAGTGGAGGGGTTACGAAGAGCCCAATACTCGATTGGGATTGGTCGACTTCCTTACGCTTACGTCTTACATTCTTATGGAATTTTGTGTGTGATGGCCTTAATGTCCCAAGTAGCAAAGTGACGTCAGAAGACGACATAATGACGTCTACTTTTAGTCATTTATGGTCTATGACGTCGGCGGCTAATAACGTTTGTAAGACGTCATTTCTGAGACCAGCTAAAGACATTGTTCAAGAGTCGACCTCGACGAGATCACCCGAATCTTAGAAACGCTCAGAGATGAGCGAGAAGCTGTGTGTAATGCGAATCCGTAAATTCGCTGGAGGACAAGGAGATTTTAGAAAAGACTCAAGTGCAGATTGTTGTAACTATTCTTTTTATTTTGAACAATAAGAGCGAGCGACGGCACGTATTCCGCGTTTCCGACGGAAATCTTCAAATTGTCCTGTTAATTACTGTCCTCTTTTGCGGTTCGGAAATCTTGATGAAGAGCTTCTTGCTAGAAACTCTCGCAAGAACGGAAATCTTGCACGCGGACGCCGGATGGAATTTAGCGCGAGGCAAAGGACATTCGCGTTGCGGATAACGAGCGTCGACTCTCGGACTCCAAACAATTTGCGTTCACAATGTCTTAGCACTAAAGGAGTAAATAATACAGTGTTAGATTTTCCCGAATTGATCGCCGCGAGAAGATGAACGCGATCGGATGCGAGACAATTCGGAGCGATGTTGAGACGAGTAAGTCTACTGAGTACGCGACACGAGCGAGCATCAGCTAAATGCGAATGAGAAAGATCGATGAGTTTCGACCGTGCTCGAATCGTTGTCGTAGGCAGACTAAATCGACCGACCGCGGAAACTCGCGTTCTGCCGATGGGAATAACAAGGTTTTTCGACGTCGAACCTTCGAGAGCTAGCTGTTTGTCACAGTTTTTCATTTCGATTATCACGCGATCACGCGCCGATCGGCTGATCGACGGTGTTTTTCCTCGCTCGTGTTTTGATGTCGTCTCTTTGTCGTTTGAATTTGTCGACGAAACTTGCCGCTGAATTCGATCAATTAGATTCAACGTTTCGATTTTGAACAGACGTCATTTTGAAGACGTTTTAAAGTCGTCCAAATAAAGTCTTTTTGTAACATAACTATTTTTACTTTAAAATATTATATAATTACAGACTAATAATAAAATAAAAACCACAAAATTAACTATAATGTGTTGTTTTGCAACTTATGATTGAAACGGTGAATTTCTGGTAATGGATAGTAAGCCTCAAGCCATAAGAAATTGATCAATCACAATCAAATGTGAAGATAATAATCAATTGTTATTGCTAATTTCTTTACGGCTTAGAGACTTAGAAGGATTACTACACCTATTTTGTAGATTCGGCCTTACATAGTAGTTGACGTATTCACATCTGCGCACAAAGTGTTGCGCAGATTTATTCCTCACTCTTGCATCATACTAACACTAGCCCAAGATTCGGTTACATGTGGTTATGTGTAGTTGCGTGTGATTAACGGTTACGTGCGTTACAGTTTTTATCCGGCAGTGATATAATTTATACAAGTAATTCAAATAACTTTTCATTGTAGAATTTATATATATAGATATTATTGAAATCAGTTTAAAACTAATTTTGTTGTGTTTTAATAACCTACATTTATTTATTTTATCCTCTTAAAACAAAAATAAGAAAATTTAAACTAGATTACAGGATGTAACAATGAATGCGGTCACATCTGCATGCATTTTATAAGTTTCTTTTTTATAAAAAAGATTAATCTTGTAGGATGTGGGTAGGTACGGGATAGGAGATCTATCGCTTTAGGATACTACCCAATTTATCTTACTTGTAGGTAGATAAATGAATGAGTCGGTTTTTAAACATAAAGTATATTTATTCTTACTCCTACATCAATAGCGCAAATTGCGATTGCACGCATAATTGTTATTGTTATTATTTCTGTACATGGGTTTGTATTTGACCCCGCGTCTCTTCGTCCGGGTTGAGGCGTCGGCCGTTCTCTTCAGACCAGGGAACTGGACGGGACTGGTCTGAGTTCCGCAATGTCTCCTCATAAGGGGTTCCCTTATCGGCGAGATTTTGATGGGCGAAATCAGTGATGGTAGTTTCCACGTCTTCGCTGGGGACGCCAAGATCCGCTCCAGTCGTGGCAAGGAGATAGGCCGGTCCTTCCTTCGCTGGTTGCTCTCCGCGTGGGAGTTGCTGGGTGACTAAGCGCCGGAGCGTGCGTTCTCCTTGGAATGGCCACTGAATGGTGGCCAGAGGCCGGAGATCACCGGCGAATCAGCACCGATGGGCGACAGCGACCCGTCACTTACCGTGATCGGGGAGCAGGTACCAGCGATCGTCGGGGAGCAGGTCCCAGTAGAAAATGGCGACCGGGCGTCTGATGATGGCGGACGAGCGCCGGAGGCTGTTGGCGATCGGGCGCCTAATGCCGATGGCGGACGAGCGCCGGAGGACGTCGGCGACCTGGCGCCTGATGATGGCGGACGAGCGCCGGAGGCTGATGGCGATCGGGCGCCTAATGCCGATGGCGGCCGGGCGCCGGAGGACGTCGGCGACCTGGCGCCTGATGATGGCGGACGAGCGCCGGAGGCTGATGGCGATCGGGCGCCTAATGCCGATGGCGGCCGGGCGCCGGAGGACGTCGGCGACCTGGCGCCTGATGATGGCGGACGAGCGCCGGAGGCTGATGGCGATCGGGCGCCTAATGCCGATGGCGGCCGGGCGCCGGAGGACGTCGGCGACCTGGCGCCTGATGATGGCGGACGAGCGCCGGAGGCTGATGGCGATCGGGCGCCTAATGCCGATGGCGGCCGGGCGCCGGAGGACGTCGGCGACCTGGCGCCTGATGATGGCGGACGAGCGCCGGAGGCTGATGGCGATCGGGCGCCTAATGCCGATGGCGGCCGGGCGCCGGAGGACGTCGGCGACCTGGCGCCTGATGATGGCGGACGAGCGCCGGAGGCTGATGGCGATCGGGCGCCTAATGCCGATGGCGGCCGGGCGCCGGAGGACGTCGGCGACCTGGCGCCTGATGATGGCGGACGAGCGCCGGAGGCTGATGGCGATCGGGCGCCTAATGCCGATGGCGGCCGGGCGCCGGAGGACGTCGGCGACCTGGCGCCTGATGATGGCGGACGAGCGCCGGAGGCTGATGGCGATCGGGCGCCTAATGCCGATGGCGGCCGGGCGCCGGAGGACGTCGGCGACCTGGCGCCTGATGATGGCGGACGAGCGCCGGAGGCTGATGGCGATCGGGCGCCTAATGCCGATGGCGGCCGGGCGCCGGAGGACGTCGGCGACCTGGCGCCTGATGATGGCGGACGAGCGCCGGAGGCTGATGGCGATCGGGCGCCTAATGCCGATGGCGGCCGGGCGCCGGAGGACGTCGGCGACCTGGCGCCTGATGATGGCGGACGAGCGCCGGAGGCTGATGGCGATCGGGCGCCTAATGCCGATGGCGGCCGGGCGCCGGAGGACGTCGGCGACCTGGCGCCTGATGATGGCGGACGAGCGCCGGAGGCTGATGGCGATCGGGCGCCTAATGCCGATGGCGGCCGGGCGCCGGAGGACGTCGGCGACCTGGCGCCTGATGATGGCGGACGAGCGCCGGAGGCTGATGGCGATCGGGCGCCTAATGCCGATGGCGGCCGGGCGCCGGAGGACGTCGGCGACCTGGCGCCTGATGATGGCGGACGAGCGCCGGAGGCTGATGGCGATCGGGCGCCTAATGCCGATGGCGGCCGGGCGCCGGAGGACGTCGGCGACCTGGCGCCTGATGATGGCGGACGAGCGCCGGAGGCTGATGGCGATCGGGCGCCTAATGCCGATGGCGGCCGGGCGCCGGAGGACGTCGGCGACCTGGCGCCTGATGATGGCGGACGAGCGCCGGAGGCTGATGGCGATCGGGCGCCTAATGCCGATGGCGGCCGGGCGCCGGAGGACGTCGGCGACCTGGCGCCTGATGATGGCGGACGAGCGCCGGAGGCTGATGGCGATCGGGCGCCTAATGCCGATGGCGGCCGGGCGCCGGAGGACGTCGGCGACCTGGCGCCTGATGATGGCGGACGAGCGCCGGAGGCTGATGGCGATCGGGCGCCTAATGCCGATGGCGGCCGGGCGCCGGAGGACGTCGGCGACCTGGCGCCTGATGATGGCGGACGAGCGCCGGAGGCTGATGGCGATCGGGCGCCTAATGCCGATGGCGGCCGGGCGCCGGAGGACGTCGGCGACCTGGCGCCTGATGATGGCGGACGAGCGCCGGAGGCTGATGGCGATCGGGCGCCTAATGCCGATGGCGGCCGGGCGCCGGAGGACGTCGGCGACCTGGCGCCTGATGATGGCGGACGAGCGCCGGAGGCTGATGGCGATCGGGCGCCTAATGCCGATGGCGGCCGGGCGCCGGAGGACGTCGGCGACCTGGCGCCTGATGATGGCGGACGAGCGCCGGAGGCTGATGGCGATCGGGCGCCTAATGCCGATGGCGGCCGGGCGCCGGAGGACGTCGGCGACCTGGCGCCTGATGATGGCGGACGAGCGCCGGAGGCTGATGGCGATCGGGCGCCTAATGCCGATGGCGGCCGGGCGCCGGAGGACGTCGGCGACCTGGCGCCTGATGATGGCGGACGAGCGCCGGAGGCTGATGGCGATCGGGCGCCTAATGCCGATGGCGGCCGGGCGCCGGAGGACGTCGGCGACCTGGCGCCTGATGATGGCGGACGAGCGCCGGAGGCTGATGGCGATCGGGCGCCTAATGCCGATGGCGGCCGGGCGCCGGAGGACGTCGGCGACCTGGCGCCTGATGATGGCGGACGAGCGCCGGAGGCTGATGGCGATCGGGCGCCTAATGCCGATGGCGGCCGGGCGCCGGAGGACGTCGGCGACCTGGCGCCTGATGATGGCGGACGAGCGCCGGAGGCTGATGGCGATCGGGCGCCTAATGCCGATGGCGGCCGGGCGCCGGAGGACGTCGGCGACCTGGCGCCTGATGATGGCGGACGAGCGCCGGAGGCTGATGGCGATCGGGCGCCTAATGCCGATGGCGGCCGGGCGCCGGAGGACGTCGGCGACCTGGCGCCTGATGATGGCGGACGAGCGCCGGAGGCTGATGGCGATCGGGCGCCTAATGCCGATGGCGGCCGGGCGCCGGAGGACGTCGGCGACCTGGCGCCTGATGATGGCGGACGAGCGCCGGAGGCTGATGGCGATCGGGCGCCTAATGCCGATGGCGGCCGGGCGCCGGAGGACGTCGGCGACCTGGCGCCTGATGATGGCGGACGAGCGCCGGAGGCTGATGGCGATCGGGCGCCTAATGCCGATGGCGGCCGGGCGCCGGAGGACGTCGGCGACCTGGCGCCTGATGATGGCGGACGAGCGCCGGAGGCTGTTGGCGATCGGGTGCCTAATGCCGATGGCGGCAGGGCGCCGGAGGCGGTTGGCGATTGGGCGCCTAATGCCGATGGCGGCCGGGCGCCGGAAGACGTTGGCGGCCTTGCGCCTGATGATGGCGGACGAGCGCCGGAGGCTGATGGCGATCGGGCGCCTGATGATGGCGGACGAGCGCCGGAGAGCCGCCATCGGCATTAGGCGCCCGATCGGGAGCTGCTTATCCTTAGCGTGCTCTCCTCCACCTTCCTTCTCTTGATCACCCTGTGGAGTGACGTTGGGCGAGTCCTTCGCCGGAGGGCGATTTCGGCTACCGTGGGTAGCGTGGCGGTATCTTTTATCCGTGGCGTCTTGAATGATGGTGCGGCGACTGGCGCCGTATCGTTCACCAACGTTTTTAAAGCGACTTGCGCTAGAAAGTAGGCGACTTGCGCCAAGAACTTTCTTCGTGCTTTCTCCGCAGGGGGTCTGACCTATATTCTGGCCGGACGGCTTTCCACTTGCAGGTTGGCCCGGGCGCCTTGCGCCGCCTAACGGTGCTGCCCGCAACTACGCGAGGATTACAATACTTTTTATACTAATTAATACGAGCAGTTTGACATCATTATGTCTTATGTAGTAAATGAATTTGATGATGGAGGTGGTGTTGCAGTTGTAAGAAATACTTGGTTAACTCTTCGAAAAAGAGTTTTTTGGCCACCTACGAAAAATCAAAAAACATTTGACAAAGTTTTACAAAAAACTATACATGCAGATACTGAAAAATGGAAACTTTATCCAATACTGAGATGTTTATTTGAAACTGGTGAGCATAAGAAAAGTAAAATTTTGCTAATTATTTATAGAAATAAAGAAATATTAATGACGCTTCATATTTTGTTTATAAATCTAAAATTAAAAAGAAATTTATAATTTAAAATAATTCCAAATATTGCTATAATTTCTGTAATATTAATAAATATTTAATAATATAATATTAAAAGGAGAACCGATTTTTATAATATTTTTGGTTATAAGTCAATAAATAAAATCGTTTTGCATACTATGACTGCGTTTCGATATTCACAGTCAGTACTAAAAATGTATAGTATACGTGACGTAAACTATAGATTTTCAGTACTGGCAGTGAATATTGGAACACAGCCTATGTATTACTCACTTATTATTTACTACTTTTATATTATTTATTTTTCATGCTCAATTAAAATTGATATTCAGTTAAAAAAAGAATATGAATGGGAAAATATTTTTATAATATTTAAGATTTTTCAGCTTTTCTAACTTCTGAAACTAAAAATTATGTATTTTACTAAAAATTTATTATTTACTATTTTCATGATCTGTATTATAAGAAGCAAATTTGTGTGTGTAACAATTTGTAATCATTTTCTATATCATAAGTTAATTTAGTTTGAATGCTATATATATTTGATTAACGGAATTAATCCGTAATTAGATGATTTACAAAAAGCTCAACAAAAATGCAAATTGTCAGAAGACACATCTGATTTACAAACAGATAATCAGGAGGTCAATACTTTTAAAAGAAAAATAATAGTACCCCATCGGTTTATATCAAGCGATGAGGAAGGAAATGATAACATCCATGTTTGGCCTCCAAAATTAAAAAAGGCTTTTAAGGGGATCCAAAAGCGACGAGCGAACTCCGATGGGTTACCGCCCTCATCTAAACAGAACTAAAATTGTCGGTATTACCAACACAATTATTGATAATACCGACAATTTTGGTTCTGCCGTTACCGATACTAATATCACAAAGGTAAAGAAAATAAGCCAAGTACATATCTAAAAAATAATTAATAAAATATGTTTCCTAAATAATAAGAAATAAAAACTAAATATGAAATCAATAGTTAACTAGCCAAGTACTTAGAAGCAATTCAGTTTGTGAGAATTTGTAATTTGAAATAGTATTTGTCATAAAATCAAATTTGTATTTATAGAAATGTTATACACAAATTCTCTGCATAAAATTAAAACGCATTATATTTTTATTAAGAGAAACCTGAGTTTCAAAATAAGTTCAATAGAAATAAGAAAATATAAAAAAATTTTAATTAAAAAAACTTGGCGCTGCTAACTTTTAAAGTATATATTAAAACCAACAAACAATAAATTTAATTTAGATCTAAATTTAATTTAGAATTATATTTAATTTAGTTATATCACAATAACTGCAATGTGAATGTATTAAAGAATACACTAATTTTAGCATGTTTAGTTCAGCAGCGCCAAGTTTTTTTAATAAAAATTTTGGTAAAAGTGACGTTTAGGGGATGCAGCCCCGATGATCTTGACCTTGACATATGTTGTCAAGGTCACCCTCCTGGGTGACCTTCAGAAGGTTTTACCCGTCGCCAGTTTTTTATTAAAAAGTTATTAACTAAAATATTATTTATTGAATGTGTGTAAGTTCAATAGAAATAAGAAAATATAAATAAATTTTAATTAAAAAAACTTGGCGCTGCTAACTTTTAAAGTATATATTAAAACCAACAAACAATAAATTTAATTTAGATCTAAATTTAAGAAGTGAGGTTCCATATGGGTTTACAACTTTCCACGCGAAGTGAGGTTCAACGCAAACCAATGTGTCTAGTTCTTTGATAATGGAGCCCCCCGTAGGGGGGGGGGGGGCGGAACATACTGTATCCACGCATATACTTTTAATGCAAAGTAAGGTTCGACATATCCCCCCCTACGGGAATGGCTCCACTATCGAAGAACTAGACACATTGGTTTGCGTTGAACCTCGCTTTGCGTGGAAAGTTGTAAACCCATGTGGAACCTCACTTCGCATTACAAAGTGTATTTATAAAACAGTGGGTTCTGCCCCCCTACGAGGGGGGCTCCACTTCCGGAAGAAATAACCTAACCCAAACCTATTTCTAATTTAATTTCTCTCTAAAATATAAGCTTGGTAATTCATACCGAAATGTACTATATACAGTCTTATGTCGAAAGTATCGGACGGTTACTATCTTCAATTGTTAATAACTTTGTAATAAACAACGAAGACCCCACGGGAAGGCTGCACTTCCAGAAAATATAACTTAACCCAAATCTTTCAGTTTTAAAAGTAAAGTTGGATTATTTTTTATTATCAGAGTACGTACAAACCATGTGTGCGATAAAGAAGTGGACGTGGGCGAGAGGAGCCCTGCGAGATCGAGGTGCAATCGAGACAGACAACCGACAGAGAAAAGACGAGCGACTTGACGACACTGTTTGTTGGCTTAAAATGGACAGACTGTATTTCAATAAATAAATAGTTTACAAATGTTTTGGCGATAAGATTTCTTCTAATCTTAATCGATTCCTCGCTCCGGCGAGCGACCGGGAGCGTGGCGATAGTCTCCACGAGCGACGGATATATTGCGAATACCGCAAGCGACGGTAAAACGGCGCGATTCAGCGAGCGACGGAATAAACGGCGCGTTTGAATTGCGAGAGATTAATTGCGAGCGACGAGAAATCTCTTTTATTCGAATCGGAAACTTCGCGTTTCGTAAGCGAGAGTACGAATTAGAAAAGCGAGCGACTTTTCTTTCGCGAGAGTTTAACGATATATTCACACACTGTCTCGGATAAATCTCGATCGAGTGCGCCCGGCGGTTCCCCGAGAGAGCTTATATACAACCGTTCTTTTGCTGATTCTAGAACATCCTATGTGTTTTTCGCGAAAGATCGAGCCTGCTATTGTTTGCGATGATTAGGAAAAATAGAACGTTGTTATTCGCATTTGTTTTTAGTACTGACCGTGGTTGTTTATAATTAGTTCGATTTCGAACACCTTGATTTTTACAAATCTTTGTTTGTTAATAATTTTTCAATAAACAACGAGCGACGGCTAAAACCTTCTGAAGGTCACTCAGGAGGGTGACCTTGACAACATATGTCAAGGTCAAGGTCATCGGGGCTGCATCCCCTAAACGTCACTTTTACCATCTTTTAATAATTTTCGCGATCGTGTATAACGACACATGGAGCTGTTGCCTACTCGCTGTCACTGTATGAATGACAACAAAGAGACATTCCATACACGTATAATGGCGCTATATATGCCGCATACCGACACGCATCTTTGTTTACTTATTTGGCGGTATGATCATGTGGTGTAATGGGGTGTACACATACACGTACTCGCTTTCTCTCTCTCTCCCGCTTTCTCTCTCTCTCTCCCGCTCTCCCTCTCTCTCCCGCTGTCTCTCTCTCTTTCCCGCTCTCCCTCTCTCTCTCTTTGTCTCTTTCTCTTATTTATTATAAATTTTTAAAATTATAATTTTATAAAAGAGTAATACACGAAAGAATAATCGTACATGAGCCTATTCGGCTAATTATTTGTTTTGCTGCTTCTTCTTTAGCTTCTGTTATATATTTTGGATCTCTGATTGGCATATGTCTAATATGGCGACTATCCAATATTTCTGGAAGCATGCATTTGTAGTAGAAGCGTGTTAGAAAAGGTAGCATTTGATTTTTCCAGAATTCATTGTCTGTACTAATATGCAATATTTTTATGCTTTTTGGCGTCCAAACAGCAAAAATGCAATATTCTCGCTTTGTTATATTCAATTGACCTTGAACTTGGTAAAAATATCGGTGATTCCGATTCATTTTATGTGGATTTTTTTTATCAAAGATGCCTTTCAAAGAAGGCAATGTCTCTATGCAAAGAAGGCATGGCTTCTTCTGCTGTCGAATGTTCAGCCGACAGAGGACATTTGATTTCCACAAGACCATTTTCCTCAATTAGTCCGTCTAGTCCGTCACCCAATTGTCAGGACAAGCATTTTCATTATCAATGAACAATCTGCAAAGTTTTATTGCTTTATTTAATTTCATGGCCAATTCTTTCCTCGCTACATTTTCATTATCGCGACCATATTTCATGGCTGCGGTATCAATAGACGGAGGATATAAAATGTTTTTTACAGTCAATGCGCAAGACGTTGTCGGTCTCATGCGACATACGGTTCCAAAATTGGATGCCGTCAACATTTCACGTCTCAATGATAACCATAATACGGACTCATTTTGGTTTCTAGTCTCAAGTTCTATTTCTTGCCAATTTACCCCATTTTCGAACAACTGTTCTAAATGATTTTGTCGCAGTTGCTCAAATATATCGGATGGAAGATCCGGTTTTTGCGATTGCGGACCGTAATAACGATCTGTTCCTGATTCTCGTTTGAATTTTTTTTGCCTTCCCTGCGCTTCTCGAGATTCTCTGGTTCTTGCAACTTTTATTTGGCGTCGCTTTTCCAGATTCTCGACAATAGGCGGAACAGTCTTACACATGCTTTGATGTAATTGTGTAAGTACTTGTTGCGTATTGTATTGCACAACTGCTCCTGCAATTCTAGCATTGTAAGAGCCTTTTTTCCAAAATTAATACGCTTTCCGCCTATTTGTTTGCAGATTATCGAATTGAACGATTCTGCAGGGTTATTCGTTAAATTTAGCAATAAGCTATCGGAGTAAGCGCTAAGGTACATGACAGCACTTTGTATTTTTGGATAGAGACCAT
>NW_021849945.1:128976-134162 GCF_003651465.1 Formica exsecta
AATAACTAACTATGATACAATCATCATCTTGCTCTGTATCCAGAGTAGCAGCAGTAGCAGTAAATGCTTCTGCTTCTACAGGCAAAACATTTGATTTGCATCGTTTTTTTTCTTCGAGAATATTTGCATTTTCTATAATATTCCGCCGAATAGTTTTTCGGCTAATTATTTGTTTCGCTGCTTTTTCTTTAGCTTCTGTTATATATTTTGGATTTCTGATTGGCATATGTCTATTATGGCGACTATCCAATATTTCTGGAAGCATGCATTCGTAGTAGAAGCGTGTTAGAAAAGGCAGCATTTGATTTTTCCAGAATTCATTGTCTGTACTAATACGCAATATTTTTATGCTTTTTGGCGTCCAAACAGCAAAAATGCAATATTCTCGCTTTGTTATATTCAATTGACCTTGAACTTGGTAAAAATATCGGTGATTCCGATTCATTTTATGTGGATTTTTTTTATCGAAAATGCCTTTCAAAGAAGGCAATGTTTCTATGGCTTCTTCTGCTGTCGAATGTTCAGCCGACAGAGGACATTTGATTTCCACAAGACCATTTTCCTCAATTAGTCCGTCAGGACAAGCACTTTCTTGTCAGGACAAGCATTTTCATTATCAATGAACAATCTGCAAAGTTTTATTGCTTTATTTAATTTCATGGCCAATTCTTTCCTCGCTACATTTTCATTATCGCGACCATATTTCATGGTTGCGGTATCAATAGACGGAAGATATAAAATGTTTTTTACAGTCAATGCTGTTTTTTACTGTCAATGCGCAGGACGTTGTCGGTCTCATGCGACATACGGTTCCAAAATTGGATGCCGTCAACATTTCACGTCTCAATGATAACCATAATTCGAACTCATTTTGGTTTCTAGTCTCAAGTTCTATTTCTTGCCAATTTACCCCATTTTCGAACAACTAAATGAACTCTAAATGATTTTGTCGCAGTTGCTCAAATATATTGGATGCAAGATCCGGTTTTTGCGATTGCGGACTGTAATAACGATCTGTTCCTGATTCTCGTTTGAATTTTTTTTTTTGCCTTCCCTGCGCTTCTCGAGATTCTCTGGTTCTTGCAACTTTTATTTGGCGTCGCTTTTCCAGATTCTCGACAATAGGCGGAACAGTCTTACACATGCTTTGATGTAATTGTGTAAGTACTTGTTGCGTATTGTATTGCACAACTGCTCCTGCAATTCTAGCATTGTAAGAGCCTTTTTTTCCAAAATTAATACGCTTTCCGCCTATTTGTTTGCAGATTATCGAATTGAACGATTCTGCAGGGTTATTCGTTAAATTTAGTAATAAGCTGTCGAAGTAAGCGCTAAGATACATGACAGCACTTTGTATTTTTGGATAGAGACCATATAATTTTAGAAATGGTACATAATTTTTCTTTGTTTCATTACAATTCTCTTTGCTTATATGACCGCGAGCTTCACATCGCTTATGTTCGCCAAAAATATGACTAGGAATGTTCAATATATCTTTTTGCAATTCGATAGCCTAATAATGTTGAGGTGGCTTTTCATTTCTTCGTCGAGCGGCTACCTCTATTACCTCCTTTCGTATTTTTAAAATGTTGCTTTTTACAACATTTTGCACCTCTACAAAGCCACGCTGTCTATTCATTTTTAGCTGAGTCATTTCTGTCACAGCTTTAAGCTTTTTGCATAAGTTGCGAAGCAAATGATTGGTGCATTCAATTTTTTTGACTGTCACCATATGTTCACGGTATGGTCTGTTATCAACAATGGTCTGATATACGCTACTGTCACCATCGGCAACAACTGTTTTGTAAATCAGTCCATGCATTTCAAGGCTATAGTCAAAACCTTCCGTGATGGCATCGCTTTCCATGCTTGTAGAGCTGACATTGCGGTCAAAATTTTTGTAGCATTTGTGAGCTCTTGGTTCTATACCTCTCCGCTCTGCCACATTACATAGCGTGCTAAATTTATTGCGGACACCGACGAAGAGAATCTTTCCCGTTCGGTAACCAATTATGGCTCCAATATCGGAAAGAGAGTCGTAGGCGTTGCCGTACGATCTCTTCATCCAACTACCATCCGCTACAACTGTTATATACGGAATGTCGTTTATAACCTCGTTTTTTTCAATAGCGAGTTGCTTTTCAACTTCGCCAGCCATTTTCATATTTTTCATGGGTTTTTTGAAAATCATCGACTAAATTTTCTCTATATTTTATGTAAGTCGGCTCGGACATACAAGGAACATTCATGGCTGCACACAGCTCTTCCAGCTGGGCAAAACCAATTCGCATTGTAACAGTTCCTGCTACAGCGGCTGTATTAATGTCCAATGTTTCAGGCTCTGTGGGTTCTGACCAGATGTTGGCTTCATAATTGCACATTTGGCATTTGAAGAACAACTGCGTCTTTAACCCATTGCGACGAGAATTTATAAGTTTCCAATCCTTAAATTGACACTCTATTCCTCGCGCATGGTTATCGAATGTTCTATGGATTTAATTCCACAGAAAAGCAATGTCGACAATGCTACGATCTTCAGGCATGCTTTCCTGGATACGTATCCTGGATTTGTATCCAGAAGGCCGTTTTCGATAACAAAATTATTGTTATCTTCACAAAATTCAACATTTTCACACATACCTGTATTTGAAGTTGACTCGAGGCACTGCGTTCTTTGGGTACTAATTATCGAATCCATTATATCGGGAAGTAATTCAACCAATTTTTGCAAATTTATAGATTCGTTAGTACCCTCAGTAATGCTAGTGTGCCGGGAGTGATTTGCCTCTTGGGTTAGCTTCAATAATTGTCGCCTGCAAAGAAAAATTAATGGATGAATATTTTTTAAAACATAGCTACAAAAATAAAATATTATATATAATAATATATATTATATACAGACTTACTTTGCGAGATATTTGCGTGCGTTGATTAAAATGACTCACCCTGTATATACACAAGTCAATTATCGTCGATCTTTAGCCGAATAGAATGATCGATATAAAGGTTTTCCGTTGACATTTGATTTTTATATTTACTGACTTGCTATACGGCGGTTGACTCTTATTTATTTGACATTTGTACCATTTATCTATTAATTATTTATTAATTATTATTTATTATTATGTATTTATTTATTTGCGATTATTAATTTATAATATTATGTAAAAGTTATCTATTAATTTTGTTTTGCGCTGAAGAGGGTCTCAAAAAAGACCGAAACGTTCGCGAATTTTATTTACATATAATTTTCTATTGTCAATAAATCTAATTGCGCCTTACATACTGCGCTTGCTTCTGTTTGCCTACTTGTTCGGGAGTCGACCTTGACGAGATCGCCCGAAACTGAGAGACGCTCAGAGATGAGCGAGAAGCGGTGTGTAACGCGAATCCGTAGATCCGCTGGAGGATAAGGAGATTGAGAAAAGAGTCGAGTGCTGATTGTTTTCAATGTTCTTTATTTTGAATGAGATAGGAGCGAGCGACGGCACGTATTCCGCGATTCCGACGGAAATCTTCAAATGTCCTGTTAGTGACTGCCCTTTTTCGCGGTTCGAAAATCTTGAGTAAGAGTTTCTTGCTAGAAACTCTCGCGAGAGCGGAAATCTTGCACGCGAACGCCGGATGGATTTTGGCGCGAGGCAGAGGACATTCACGATGCGGTTAACGAGCGTCGACTCTCGGACTCCACAGAATTAATGTTCACAATGTCTTAGCACTAACTGAATTGAAGAATACAGTTTGAGATATGACCGAATTGACCGCAGCGAGAATATGAATGCGATCGTATGGCGAGACAATTCGGACCGAATATGAGACGAGTAAGCCTACTGCGTACACGACACGAGCGAGAATATGCGAAGTGCGAATGCGAAAAGTCGATGAATTTCGACCGGCTCGAACTTATAGATTAAATTCAACGTTTCAATCTTGAACACTACTTTAATTACGTTTCTTGTTAGTTAACATTTCGTAGTTTCACTTATTAATTTGTTGTTAATTTATTCGTTTATTTTTCAAGTATAAACAAAAATTCTTGTACTACAAACAATTACAAACGATTTTAGATTATAATCTGATGCCAGTTGCGCTCTAATTATAAATTAATTCCTTACTGTCATTTAAAAATCGCTATCATATTTATATTTCAACTACAAACAAAAAAATTATTACTTCAATCACCTGCAGGCGAAATTCTATGAGAAACAAATTTCAAAATTTGATTTGGTTAAAATCGGGTGCCAACTTCACGCAAGTCAATCTGTATTGGATTTACCTTATATATAAATATACCTTATATATAAATAGTACTAACCTTTTGACCCTTATTCTTTTTAAGGAAAGTCTGCGGACAGAGAGAGGCAAGCGTTTGTTATTATATTTTTGTCCCATTATGTGGACATACTATATATTAAAAATTAAAAACACAAAAATACAGTTTTTTCACTTCAACGTGTTATAACACATCATAACGGTTGAGCGCGCGATAATCTCTTGTTACGTGTATGTACAAAACACACGCGACAAACTGAGACTGAGCTGCCGCGCACTTATATGATCGCGTACGTCTGTTTGCATGTGTGTGTGCGTACAGCCGACTTACTGCCCGATACATACATACTTACGTACTGACTGCTATAGATATCGCGTTATGATGAAAATGAAAACTAATGTACATCTTTATAAATGTTTATCTTTATAAATGAATATTCTATAACCGAATAAAATTATTGTTTTTATGTATTTTTAAGCAGTATTTTCTAAAATGTAATAGCTTTCACTTTACAACTTATAATTTAGCAATTATTTTATATTAAAAAAAAAAATTGCAAAAGAGTACCTGCGCATATTAGCGCAGGTACATATCCGGATGGTGCGGACGATGCGGGGGCACATATCCAGATGATGCGGATGATATAGGTACTATGGGGATTGTACGGGGGGTATCTGCAGATAGCGGCGATTCACGCCTTATTCGTGTCGTAACCCGACCAACTTTTTAATATTAAGATATAAAACAAGTAAAGTAGAACAGAAAAGATTGAGAAAGAGCTGACTAAAGCAAAGCATTAAAATCGGGGAAAGAGCCCAAGGAAAAGGAATTAAGAAAGGATAAAGAATAAAAGATTATTAATAAAATAAAGTAAAGATACGTGACTAAAGAGAAGGAAGTCACGGTCAAGTTC
>NW_021849945.1:136462-138626 GCF_003651465.1 Formica exsecta
GTAGATATAAGAAACAATTGTAAAATGCGAAAAATGTATAGCGAAAAAATATGTAGACGAAAATTCACGTATAGTTAATTTTCTTTTTCCAAAGGGGGAGGGATGTCGTAACCCGACCAGTTTCTCAATATATTAAAAGATAAAACAATAAAGTAAAACAAAAAATTAAGAAAGAGCTGAATAAAGCAAAGCATTAAAATATTAGAAAAGAGATCAAGGAAAAATAATTAAGAAAGAGTTAAGTAATAAAAGATTATTAATAAAATAAAGTAAAGATACGTGACTATAGAGAAGGAAGTCACGGTCAAGTTCTCGGAAGCTGAGTAAGCAGCTGACGAGACAGACCGACAAGCGGAGCACGAGACATGCTCCGGTCAGGGACACCACACTCCTCCCTAATTAACGACCTAATTAATTAATATATATTGAGCGCGAGATGCACCGACGCTAGCTCAGTAACATAGCTCATTAACATCGCTCGCTACTCGCTCGCTCATATCCACAGTATCGATATACCGTACGTATCGCGCCCGACTATTATAATTGCGACTAAGTGAAAGTGTACAAAAACCTGTGAAATATATCAATTTATACCTAACGTCCGGGTGTGCCTTATTTCGAGCGTGGATTCTAATCCTTTGGGCGTATAAATCCCTAAAGACCTCTTCCTTAGCGGCTAAAGGCACAACACTCGGGATTCGAACCCGAGTGTATGCGGTAAGAGAAGCCGGCACTAAGTTAGTGCGACTACTCATCTTACCGATATTTATTGCTTTGTAACACTCTTATAAAATGTGAAATACAGAGATTTTATTTTATATAATAAGATGAAATATATACGTCGAAGATTACAGATAAAGAGAGCCTGGCGAGTGAGATTTTGAAACTTTTTGATGTTTGTCATCTCGCTTGCTCCTTCATTTTTTTTTGCTCTTGCTTTAGTCAATTGTTCAGCATCGGGGATCTTTTCTTATCTACAAAATATAAACATTTTATAAAAAAAAACTTTAACTAGCATTTTGCATTTTATCAATATGAATATAAATATAATAGATTAATGACGTTCTTGCGATAAAAATGATACTAAATACAACATAAATCGTATAATTTTTAATAAAATAAGTAATCATAATTACATAAGTGATTAAAAATAATCCGATATATGTCATGTTTGGTATTATTTTTATCGCAAGAACGTCATTAAGCCAGGCTCCCTTTATCTGTAATCTTTGATGTATATATGTCACCTTACTATAGAAAATAAAAATTCTATATTTCGCATTTTATATATCTGAAAATAATTGTAATGGATTAATTACATTTTTGCGATTAAAATGACACTAAATATGACATAAATTGAATTATTTTTAATAAAATAGTAATCATAATTTTAATTACATAGTTGATTAAAAATTATCCGATTTATATCGTGTTTAGTATTATTTTAATCGGTAAAATATCATTAATTCATTGTAATTATTTTCGAATCAATAAGTGCGAGAAACAAAAATTGTATAACGATATATGTATAACGCAAGAGATTATAGATAAAGCGAGCCTTGCGAGCGAGACTTCGGAACTCTTTCATATTAGCTATCTCGCCTGCTCCTTATTCGTTCTCGCTCTCTCTCTCTCTCTCGATACTGTGAACCATGTGGCAACGGCGCACGTGCTCGGAATCAGCCCGAACATCATCATTTGTCTTGAGATCGTCCACCGTCCACCGTACACGGAAGATGAAGCCAACAAAGCTGAGACAAAGTAAGTATAATACTTTTTCTTATTATAAATGTATATTTAATTAACATTATTAGAGCTATATATTATTGAAATTTGTGTATCATATACATATATAACGCTACATAAATTACAATAATGTAAACTGATAATGTAAAAATTCTTTTTCTATATTTTTTTCTCTTCTTTTTCTCTTATATATTCTCTTTTTTCTCTGTAAATAAAATATATAACCTAAAAAAAACCTCACTAAGGTAAAAAAAGATACGCCAAGTATATAAAAAAAACCCAACATGTACGCAAAAAAAGTTTAATATCTATCCCTACAAAATAACTTTTAAAAAAGCTTTTCCTTGTACATTTTTTGCAGAAAAAATATAAATTTTTACAAAAAGCAATGAGATCACCTAAAAAAAACCTCACAAAG
>NW_021849945.1:139394-141273 GCF_003651465.1 Formica exsecta
TTTTATTTTTTTCTGCAAAAAATGTACAAGGAAAAACTTTTTTAAAAGTTATTTTGTAGGGATAGATATCAAACTTTTTTTGCGTACATGATGAGATTTTTTTATATACTTGGCGTATTTTTTTTTTTACCTTTGTAAGGTTTTTTTAGGTTAAACTTTTTTTGCGTACATGTTGGGATTTTTTTATATACTTGGCGTATTTTTTTTTACCTTTGTGAGGTTTTTTTAGGTGATCTCATTGCTTTTTTTAAAAATTTATATTTTTTCTGCAAAAAATGTATATGCGTTTTTAGCATTTCGAGGCCAACTGCACTTTTGTACTTTTGAATCATTTATTAATTGCCACTCGGTACCTTTAGCACGTACTATGTTTGTATAATGTCCATCAGTTGTACTTTTACCTTGATGAAAAATTCCACTAATAACTTTATATATATTTGCACCAATACATATCTTTTCTGTAGGTACACCTTTAATTTTGAAATCTGTTACTTTAATAATGTTTGTATCACTAATTTTAAATAATGATAACTGTAAGATAATAATACTTCCTGTTATTATTATATCAGTCTTTTCAAGTACAGAGACAGCATTACAATTGGTACATATTTTTTCAACATTATTCCAACGTGAAAAATTATATTGTATTAATTCTTGTAAAGTATATGACTTTTTTAAATTTTCGGGTAATTGAAGCAATAATATATAATTTGTATAAATTTTTGTGTTTGTATAGTTGCATACCTTACATCGTAAAGTTATGTTTAATTGGTGCTCGATTACACTCTTTATATTATCTATGTTATTAATAAGATGTATAATAAACTCACTAACATCTCGTTGAATCTTTTCAAGATATTGATCTCCTGCCAATTGGCGTATTGCCATTATATTAATAGTTTCGTCGTTTGACATGTAACAATTAATAAATTTTCTTATAATATTCCTATGCTCAAGACGAAGCAACAATTTTCTGAGAATAGAAGAATGAAGTATACATTGAATTGAAACATTAGCATAGCAAGATATATTATCAACATTTGGAAGTCCTCTTATATGCCATAAAGTAGAATCATTAACATCCTTATCATTATTAACTTGACATTCCAAAATATTTTTTGATGATATTGCCCAAATTGTATCACGAATCTTGTGAACACGTTGTTTCAAAATATTAATATGTATAAGATCTGGCCTGTATTGTGTTCGCAATCTATTATATTCTATTATAGCTAACTCATTTGCTTTTACAGAAGTTTTTTTTACCTTTGTGAGGTTTTTTTTTAGGTGATCTCATTGCTTTTTGTAAAAATCTATATTTTTTCTGCAAAAAATGTATATGCGTTTTTAGCATTTCGAGGCCAACTGCACTTTTGTACTTTTGAATCATTTATTAATTGCCACTCGGTACCTTTAGCACGTACTATGTTTGTATAATGTCCATCAGTTGTACTTTTACCTTGATGAAAAATTCCACTAATAACTTTATATATATTTGCACCAATACATATCTTTTCTGTAGGTACACCTTTTATTTTTAAATGTGTTACTTTAATAATTTTTGTATCACTATTTTTAAATAATGATAACTGTGAGATAATAATACTTCCTGTTATTATTATATCAGTCTTTTCAAGTACAGAGACAGCATTACAATTGGTACATATTTTTTCAATATTATTCCAATGTGAAAAATTATATTGTATTAATTTTTGTAAAGTATGATTTTTTTAAATTTTTGGGTGATTGGAGCAATAGTATATAATTTGTATAAATTTTTGTGTTTGTATAGTTGCATACCTTACATCGTAAAGTTATGTTTAATCGGTGCTCAATTACACTCTTTATATTATCTATGTTATTAATAAGATGTATAATA
>NW_021849946.1:0-805 GCF_003651465.1 Formica exsecta
ACTAGAAGCTGAGTGGCGAGTCGCCGTCGCACAATCGCGTTAGGAAAAGGAAAAATTTTACATGCAATTTATATGTATGCAGCTCGCACTTGTGTAAAATTTTTCCTTGTCCTCCGCTCGTCCTACTATACAATTAAAGTCCAGCTTTTGACATTACTGCTACACAGTGTACTTCAAAAATATAATTTAAATATTAAAAATTCGAATCTACGAGATATGAAAAATAAAAATAAACCGTCTTCAAAAATCTTTATATCCTTGTTGAATAAATCTCAAGAAATTTTAGAAAAATTTATGCGGAAATGCAATACAAGATATAAAAGAAAACAAGAAGTTGAAAATTATAATTTGCATAATTGTCTAACAATCTCCGAGGGAAAGGGAAAGAATCGACCCGCCGAAATCATAGAATCGTTGCGATTAGAACATTTAAATGAAACAGAAAGAAAAAGCATTATAAAATTAATAACGGACAGTCAAGATCGATTTCATATATTCCTGGAGAAAAATTAACCGCAACTCACGTATTACAACATCGAATACCTACTACAGATGACCAACCAATAAACACTCGTCAGTATCGATTTCCGCAAATTCATAAAGAGGAAATAAACAAGTAGGTAGAGGAACTGTTAGAAGGAGGAATTGTTAAACACTCACAATCGCCATATAACACGCCTATATGGATTGTACCTAAGAAAGAAGACTCCAAAGGAAATAAACGATGGAGAATGGTATTGGATTTTCGCGCTTTAAATGGTAAAACTATCGGAGACGCATATCCTTTACCAAATATCGTCGATAT
>NW_021849947.1:0-510 GCF_003651465.1 Formica exsecta
ACTTCTGTCTGCCTCTTAACCTCTACTCTCTTTCCTCCGCATGCTTGATCCTTCCGCTCCCTCTATCTTGCCTTCTACGTCTTCCTCCGCCGTTCCTTCTCCTCTCTTTATGGTAACGATCTGTATTATCCACTCCATGTGCTCTTCTTCTTTCTTTTCCTCTCTCACTCTCTCTTTCTCCTCTCATATGGTAACGATCTGCATTATCCACTCCTTTATCTTCCTTATCGGTCTACTCTCCGTCCGCTCTTTCTTCCAGTTTTCTCATCGTCACTTCCCACGTGATCTTCTTCTTTTTCTTCTCTCACTCTCTCTCTCTCTTCTTCTTCTTCCTAACCTTCAATTCCTTTTTCCTTTCCTTCCTTCCCTTTTTTGTGGCTTCTCCTCGCCTCTTCCTTCCCTTACTCCTCCTTGTTCCTTTTCATTAGCCCTTCTCATTCATCCTCCCCCGCTCCTTCGTCTCTCCCTTCACTCCTTTTCCTTTTCCCTTCTTTATGAGCACGCTTTCCC
>NW_021849948.1:0-205 GCF_003651465.1 Formica exsecta
ACTTTATATTCATTTGTAATAATGCGAGAAAGTACGTCACATAACGAAAAAGCTAGTGAATCGCTCACATATTTAAGTGAAATAAATTGATTTTTAACAACAAAAAATCCAATTTCTTTAAATATGTATTTGATTAAATGTTATATACTGTTTAGTATTATATATTCAAGATGGGTGAAAAGATTCGTTTCATAATCTTTTTATT
>NW_021849949.1:0-810 GCF_003651465.1 Formica exsecta
CAAAGCGAGGTCCACCCTACAACTGTATGGATGGGAAAGTGTATGTGTGGATGCAGTGGGTTCTGCCCCCCTGCGGGGGGGGGGCTCCATTATCAAGAAACTAAACACATAGGTTTGGATTGAATCTCGCTTCGCGTGGAAAGTTGTAAACCCATGTGGAACCTTGCTTCGCATTAAAAAGTGTATGCCTGGATTCTTCAAAAACATTATACTGCTTATATCGCAGAATTTTTATTTAAACGAGAACATGAATACCGAAATAGAATCGAGTCATTTTTCCAAACAACATAACTTTTTAAGAAACAACGACCGCCGGCTAAAACATTCCGAAGGTTACTCAGGACATTGACCTTGACAACATATGTCAAGGTCAAGGTCATTGGTGAGGTTGCCCTTTTTCTAGACCTTTACCTAATAGTTTAATACATGACTATTTGTATATCATTAGTGATTGTAGATACAGTTTATAAATGATTTAAAATACGAGCTATGATATACTTTTAAGTCCACTTTAAATTTATAATTTGACGAAATATGGGATAACATTTTATTTTTAAATTGTACGTGTTGTATAATATAGAGAAAAAGAAAACATTTAAGAACAGATATAAAATATATTAAATTATAAATCAAAACATATATCAGGCTATATGTATACATTAAAAAACGTATCACATATAAAATTAAAATTATAAATACAGTTCTATCTTGAATTTAGAAAAGAAATTGTTTAAATTCGAAATAAATAGAAATAAATATATAAATATGTAAATATATATATATTGCGACGACTTTTCCTACCGTCTCGCG
>NW_021849950.1:0-882 GCF_003651465.1 Formica exsecta
ACGACACGTTCTGTCTCAACCGGACACAAAACATTTGAAATAATACAATATAGTTGCATTTTGTTCGACTCATGTTCATGCTTTTCAAGACATTAGGATCTTTTCCTATGTCTTGAAAAAGATTAAGAATTTCTTTTGCCGTTTGATGAGGAATATTTTTTTCAGCAATTAATGCGGCGTACCGTATTTCCGCTGATTTTCTTCGCTCATCAAACGTCAAAAGAGATTCAACAGATTGCGTATTTAAACCTTTGTTCCACGTGCTCGCTATATCACTTTTTTCATATTCTTGTTTATGCATTTTGGATTCTGCGTGTCGGTTTAATTGTGTTAGACCGCCAGAAATTTTTATTGATCTGTTACAAATCGAACAAAAAAATGCGCTGGCATCATTTGGTACTTTACGTAACCATAATTTCAATTCTTCTACATCTAGCCATTGTGGTCTAAATGTTCTTTGTGCTTTTTTAGCATCAAATGAAATGTTTTCTTTCATATTATTTTTATGACACGCAGAATCCACATGCCTGGAAACATGCGATGAACAAGAAAAATTTTTATTGCATACATTGCAATGAAAAAGGGTATTATCACTCGGCACTTGGCGTATCCAAAGCTTATAACGATCATCGCTAAGCCAAGCTTGAGAAAACTTTTGTTTTCGCTTTGTCTTTAATTCATCGCACGTTTCCATTATTAAAAAGTAAGAAAAAGTAAGAAAAAAAGTAGAAAAAAATATAAAATATGAAAATAACAAGAATAGAAAGAGGAATTAGCGAAAGAATTGCGAAATAAAGCGAAGAAAGACAAAGAAAAGCAAAAGATAGAAATATGCTAAAATATAAAGAAAACAGAAAAGAAGAAAGAATTAAAAATTAAAAG
>NW_021849951.1:0-646 GCF_003651465.1 Formica exsecta
AAATTTTTTTGCGAATAATAGATGGTTTAAACTTGTAGTTTAAAATAAAAGTAGTCTATATATATATTTATTCAAAGCTAGCCATCAAAGAGCTTCTAATTACGATCTAATGGTATAGAAATAAGACAATATAATGTGTGTGTGTGATAAAATATATAATTACATCTTGAAAACTTACAATTTCAAAACAAAAACTTTTATTAATATAGATACTTGCAGTTTGAAAGTTAATTTGTGATAAAAAGTTTTGTATCAAACTTTGTTGTAAATTGTAAATCTTGTAAACTAGTCTTTAAAAATTGATCTTAATATTTTAATTGTATGTTAGATTTTCCAGATTGCATCATCAACATGTAATGCTGACGAACTCTCAATATCCTTTATAGTTGGATTAATTAGTCTTTTATATATGTTCGTAGCAAACTTGGTCGGACAAGAAATTACAGATCATTATAATTATATATATATTGCTGCGTAAGAAATATCGTAATTTATATATGTCATATCGTTTTATGAATTTTAATAACAAAAATGAAAATTTGTGGAATACATATGGCAAATATATATACATATATATACATATGCTGAAAAATATTAAAAGAAGTTCTTATTTTTTTCGATTTATTTAATTTTTTATCATGTATTA
>NW_021849952.1:0-428 GCF_003651465.1 Formica exsecta
AGAACAGTTTGTAGACGACCGAGGGGGGACGTGCGGACAGGGGGGAGAGGAGGGGGATACGTAGGGCGACTCGGTAAGCGCGACCCCCGATCGAGCCGAGCGCCATCTCACGGGCAATTTTAGCGATTCGTACCCGCTCCCTCCCGTGACGTCACGCGCTCCCCCGAACCCCCTCGCCGCGCTTCCCGTCTCGCCCTACGTACCCCCCTCCTCCTCTTCCCCTGTCCGCACGTCCCCCCTCGGTCGTCTACAAACTGTTCTAACTCATATCTCCATCCTTTTCTATCTCTCTATCCATCTCTCTCGCTCTCATTGTAAAAGTGAGTTAGCGGCGGCCTATCTCACCTACTTACAATAATTCGATATAATTTATAATACAAACGAGTAGATATAAAGTAATATAATATAGAATCAATCGCACATATTAC
>NW_021849952.1:19778-20365 GCF_003651465.1 Formica exsecta
TCTGGCCGTATCGAAGAGCACCGTTCTAACTATATTAAATCTAGAACTTTGCGTTAACCGCATCGTTACATCTTTAAGCGGTTTAACCGCGCATGTGGATAACAAGCTGACTCGTTTCCTCGATATCGCGGCAGGCGCTCACGATTCGACGCTTATTCCCGCGATGATACGCGATAATGAGAATTTCGATCGCAATGATATCGTTGATTGCGAGCTGCAGGCTCTGCTCTTCGGAGAATTGTGATACGCTTATTCGCGTACTCGTATTATCACATTATTAATATATTAAAAATATTGTAAAAGGAAACAATAAAAACGCTCCTCCTCTCGCGCGAAAAAACAATCTCTCTTTATTCCACAACCTTTCGACGATTCGCTATCTCGCTCGAGCGATAAGCGCGCTCGTATCGCGGATCGCGCGCTAGAAGCAACGCGCGTCCCTTAAGAATCACAATAGCGGATCGCGCGCTAGAAACGGCGCGGGAGATCGTTGTCGCCTCCTTAAGGAACGAGTCGCGTCAAGGTCGAGTTGCGCCAAGGTTAAATCGCGCCGGGAGAAACCGCGACCTCGATCGAGTCGAGCGTCA
>NW_021849953.1:0-236 GCF_003651465.1 Formica exsecta
ACGCTTCTCGGCGCACAGAGCTAAGATCGCTATTTACGCAAGCTTTCTTCATTTGGAACAATTTAGTTACATGCCTGTAAGAGAGACTTGCCGAAAATTTTCATAACACTTCAATAAATTTGAGGAACAACGCTTTTTGGCGCACAGGGCTAATATCGCTTTCTACGCAAGTTTCCTTCGTTCGGAATGATATAGTTACGTGCCTGTGAGTGTGATTTGCCGAAAATTTTCATAAC
>NW_021849954.1:0-1585 GCF_003651465.1 Formica exsecta
ACGTACTGACTTGCTCGCGGGCGGTACCTCCGGTGTAAGAAAAGTTAAAAATCGACAGATTTACTTTGCGGGCGGTACCTCAGGCTTATGGACGATCGAGCACGTACTGACTCTCTCGCGGGCGGTACCTCCGGTGCACGAAAAGTCGAATATTGTCAGATTCACATTGCGGGCGGTACCACCGGCTTACGGACGATCGAGCACGTACTGACTCGCTCGCGGGCGGTACCGCCGGTGTACGAAAAATCGAAAATTGACATAGTCCTCTCTCGGGCGGTACCACCGGCTTACGGACGATCGAGCACGTACTGACTCGCTCGCGGGCGGTACCGCCGGTGTACGAAAAATCGAAAATTGACATAGTCCTCTCTCGGGCGGTACCACCGGCTTACGGACGATCGAGCACGTACTGACTCGCTCGCGGGCGGTACCGCCGGTGTACGAAAAATCGAAAATTGACATAGTCCTCTCTCGGGCGGTACCACCGGCTTACGGACGATCGAGCACGTACTGACTCGCTCGCGGGCGGTACCGCCGGTGTACGAAAAATCGAAAATTGACATAGTCCTCTCTCGGGCGGTACCACCGGCTTACGGACGATCGAGCACGTACTGACTCGCTCGCGGGCGGTACCGCCGGTGTACGAAAAATCGAAAATTGACATAGTCCTCTCTCGGGCGGTACCACCGGCTTACGGACGATCGAGCACGTACTGACTCGCTCGCGGGCGGTACCGCCGGTGTACGAAAAATCGAAAATTGACATAGTCCTCTCTCGGGCGGTACCACCGGCTTACGGACGATCGAGCACGTACTGACTCGCTCGCGGGCGGTACCGCCGGTGTACGAAAAATCGAAAATTGACATAGTCCTCTCTCGGGCGGTACCACCGGCTTACGGACGATCGAGCACGTACTGACTCGCTCGCGGGCGGTACCGCCGGTGTACGAAAAATCGAAAATTGACATAGTCCTCTCTCGGGCGGTACCACCGGCTTACGGACGATCGAGCACGTACTGACTCGCTCGCGGGCGGTACCGCCGGTGTACGAAAAATCGAAAATTGACATAGTCCTCTCTCGGGCGGTACCACCGGCTTACGGACGATCGAGCACGTACTGACTCGCTCGCGGGCGGTACCGCCGGTGTACGAAAAATCGAAAATTGACATAGTCCTCTCTCGGGCGGTACCACCGGCTTACGGACGATCGAGCACGTACTGACTCGCTCGCGGGCGGTACCGCCGGTGTACGAAAAATCGAAAATTGACATAGTCCTCTCTCGGGCGGTACCACCGGCTTACGGACGATCGAGCACGTACTGACTCGCTCGCGGGCGGTACCGCCGGTGTACGAAAAATCGAAAATTGACATAGTCCTCTCTCGGGCGGTACCACCGGCTTACGGACGATCGAGCACGTACTGACTCGCTCGCGGGCGGTACCGCCGGTGTACGAAAAATCGAAAATTGACATAGTCCTCTCTCGGGCGGTACCACCGGCTTACGGACGATCGAGCACGTACTGACTCGCTCGCGGGCGGTACCGCCGGTGTACGAAAAGTCGAAAATCGACAAAGTCCCTTCGCG
>NW_021849954.1:19955-20048 GCF_003651465.1 Formica exsecta
AGCACGTACTGACTCGCCCGCGGGCGGTACCTCCGGTGTATGAAAAGCCAAAAATCGAAAGAGTCCCTTCGCGGGCGGTACCACGGCATACGG
>NW_021849955.1:0-548 GCF_003651465.1 Formica exsecta
TAGGTACATATAAGCTTTGTAAAATTATATACTGTTTATATAATTCCTTCCAAAAAAATATTTCCTTTCTATTAAATAAATGTTTAAAAAATTCACATCCATGTATATACTGTATAATGTAATAATTTATATTTCTCAGAGAAAATATAAATTTTTACAAAAAACAGTGATATCCCACTAAAAAAGACCTTACAAAGGTAAAAAAAATACGCCAAGTACTTAAAAAATATCCCAACTTACGTACGCAACGAAAAGCTTAAAAATATATTTACCTCTAAAAAACAGCTTATAAAAAAATGTTCCTCTAAAAAATTTGAAAAATAGCTTATAAAATAATTTTCCTCTAAAAAATAAAAAACCCCTAAAAAATATAAAAATAAAAACTAAATATAAAATCAATAATTAATTAGCCAAGTACTTAGAAGTAATTCAGTTTGTGAGGATTTGTAATTTGAAATAGTATTTGTCATAAAATCAATCTTGCATTTATAGAAATAATATAGATTCTCTCGAGAAAATTAAAATGCATTTTATTTTTATTAAAAAAT
>NW_021849955.1:19379-20153 GCF_003651465.1 Formica exsecta
TAAAAGTTTATGTAATCTCTCTCTCTCTCTCTCTCTCTCTCTCTCTCCACTGAAATTCAATGTTATTTTATGATATTTTTGGTAGAATTTCCACAAGGCTTATTTTGCTGTATTAACATAAACTCATTGTTTAACTATTTGTAAGTTAAATTAAAAATATTAATTATGCATTAATTACATTTATATATAATATATAAATAAACATTATACATGAATGCGCGTTCACACGTAATTACCAGTTTATCGTTATCGAAAACACGATTCAAAATCTTCAAATATTCCTTCAATGATTCCATAATCATTTTCCAACAATGTATTTATCACAAATATGTTAAATGATAATGCATTGATTCACTCAATTGTAAGCATCCGACGATTAATTTTGCTAAAATAATCTAACTTTGCTCAATATAACATCTATTAAAAGAAATCACTTTTCTTCCTTGCACTATTCCACGATACTCTTAATAACCGTTAATCACTTTATCACTTTTCTTCTTGTGTTGTACTATTTCGCGATATATATAAGCATATTTAATAAATCAATAAATGCAAAAAAATATTTGATCTCTTCTGGTTATATCATTTATCAGAATACATTATAGAAGGAATTATATACCATTTATGTGTATGCGTTTATTCAATAAAATGGACTTGTTTCATATTCATATTAAATGACGATTTGTAATAAAAAAAATTCCTTTTTAATGCTTTCTATATTTTGATATATATTCACTTACACAATTTATATTATTATTGATTATACAGTTTGTA
>NW_021849956.1:0-5695 GCF_003651465.1 Formica exsecta
ATCGTACAGCATTCAGAATTAACAGAATTAAAAAATAAATTGAAAAATATAAACAATGATTTGCAAAACAATAATGACAAATTTTTTACGAAAAAACAATTCGTATATCCTATGGCGACAAGCGGAATAACCACAATAATTATAATAATATTAATAATTTATATAATTATAAAAAATAAAAAGAAACATACGAAACGACCGTCAGTCAGGATATATGAAGAAGACGAACCACGTATGTCCTACGGATTCCCAAAACCCATATTAAAACGTAGTTTAAGTACACGATTTTAGATAAGTATAGGAATAATAAGAAACGATTATACCTCATATTGTATACGGGAAAAATGTTGTACATTAGAATAAGAAAAAATAATTTTGTTTGTTTTGCGAAAAACGTCACTTTTACACCTCCGTTTTTCTTTTTTTTACGGGGGAGGGACCAAAATTATGTTATGCCTCCGGAGAGGCACGGTAGTTAGGATCGTTTGCCGGAAGGAATTTGGGAATTCAGGCTCCGCCCGGGTAGTTCACTGAATTTATTATAATTAAAAATGACACTTTCGTATTCTGAATAAATGTATATATAACTATTTTATTCGTACTTGGTTTAATTACAAAGTCTTCGCACGTCTCTCGCGTCGCGTATCGCGATATCGGATATCTTGGCATGCGCGTGTCTGGAGATGAGTTTCGGTCGCGAAACTCACTTCTCGATCTTATGTATTTATTTCTGCCGACTGCGTGGCGTTAATTTAATAGTTTCCCGTAAAGCGTTATTGGCTGCCCGCGTAATATTGATTGATGATAAAGACTGCCCGCCGATCGTTAGCGATGGGTCTTTTTATTATCTCCCCTTGGTTTCCCAGGAGGGGATCGGTTAGCGACAAGACCATGTGTCGTGTCGCTCGATTTTGGCGGCAAGATCCGGATGCAAGCTAAGGAGTTCTAAGGGACTTCTTTGCTTGCATTTTCGCAATTTCCTTTTCGCTTTTAGGTAGGATCTCTACGTTGCATTTTCGCAACGCATTAATTCCGCTTGCCTTGATTTCCGCGTTTTCGTAATGAGTGATTGCGCGGTCGCTCGGGCTTCGCGCGTGGCTCGCGTTGTCAGCGCTTCGCTCGGTCAACGTTCGTAACGTGATCTGTATTCGCGTTACACGTTGAGCAATATCTTATCGTATAAAATAATATCTCTAAAATACTATATATCTATTAATTCGTGTATAGCCTTTTCGGGCTATAACATCCCTCCCCCGTAAAAAAAAGAAAAACGGAGGTGTAAAAGTGACGTTTTTCGCAAAACAAACAAAATTATTTTTTCTTATTCTAATGTACAACATTTTTCCCGTATACAATATGAGGTATAATCGTTTCTTATTATTCCTATACTTATCTAAAATCGTGTACTTAAACTACGTTTTAATATGGGTTTTGGGAATCCGTAGGACATATGTGGTTCGTCTTCTTCATATATCCTGACTGACGGTCATTTCGTATGTTTCTTTTTATTTTTTAATTCTGGTAATCCTAAATGCTGTACGATGTTTTGTTGTTTCGTGTCTAGTACGTCTGTATTGTCTCGTATAAATGTAGTATTAATTTCCGGTAAATACGTTTCTAGTTCGTTGCCTTGTATGACTTCCTTTGGTTGGATCGTCATTTCCGTTGTTATTAATTTACATTTATTTTGAAGTGTGATTTGATTTCGGGTAAGTAAGTTTCTATATCTGTCTCGTAGACAGTTTCTTTCGTTTGCATTGTCATGTCTGAGGTTGTTAATTTACAGTTTCCTCGTATTGCAATTTTGCCCGTGTTTTTTATTATTTTTCTATGTACGTTTTGTCCGTCGCACTTTGGAGCGGATGCGATTTCTCGGTCGTTCAAACAATGAATAGGTTAAGTTTTTTATTTTAATTTTCTATAAATGGTTTTAATTTGTTTATGTGCATGCGAACTGCTTTCCTCCCCTTTTTTATCGTGTAGTTCACGTCTGAATTTTTTTCTATTATTACGTATGGTCCGGTCCATAGGGGTTCAAGTTTCTTAGATCGTCCGCGTCGGAGCGTCTCGTCATGTACTAATACCTTGTCGCCGACTTTAAATTTTATTTCTCTAGTACTTTTGTCGTACTGTTTTTTGGCTTTAAATTTTTCTTCTTTGATATGCTCTTTTGCGAGCTGATTCGTTGCCCTTAGTCTTTCTTTCAATTCTTGCGCGTAATCGTCGTAATTATATGTCGGTTTAGGCGGTCTCGTCAGTGACGTAGGTAAATCTGCTTGGTGCCCATAGACTAATTCGAAGGGTGTATACCCCGTAGCTGTGTGTGGCGTCGTATTGTATGTGAACATTGCGAACGGTATCCATTCGTCCCAGTCGGTCTGGTCTTCGTTTATGTAGTGTCTTAAATATTCCGCTAATGTTCGATGCGATCGTTCTAACGCGCCATTACTTTCCGGATGATAGGCAGTTGTTTGTATTTTATTTATTTTTAATAGTTTACATGTATTTTTAAATATTTCGCTGAGGAAATTTGTGCCTTGATCCGTTAAAATTTTTTCCGGTATTCCGTGTTCAAGTACAATCTTTGTAACGAATTCTTTACTGACCGTGTTCGCTTCTTGGTTTGGAATCGGTATCGCTTTGCTGAATTTCGTTAAGTTGTCTTGGAATGTTAAAAGATATTTATTTCCGTTTGTTGTAACTGTTAGCGGTCCTACAATATCTAACGCGCATTTTTCGAAAGGTTTAGTAGGCGTATCCGTGATTATTAACGGTACTTTATTTTTTCGCGATAGTTTATTTTTCTGGCACAATTCGCATTTTGCAATGTATTTTTCTACATCTTTCGTTATTCCTGGCCAATTATAGTTTAGGCGGATTCTTTTTATCGTTCGTTCAACTCCTTGATGTCCTCCTGTAGGTGCATCATGATATTCATATAATATCTGTTTCTTGTCTTCCTCCGTGTATATTTTTTCTTCGTCGGAGTTTGTTTCTTCTTCTATTGCGAGGATCTCTCGTTCTTCCTCTTCTGTTTCATGCGCTTCTCTTGTTACATTGCGGCTCAGTGCATCGGCGTTCGCGTTCGCTCGTCCGGCTTTATGGATGATTTCATAATCATATTCTTCGAGTTTTAATCTCCATCGGATCAATCTCGATCCGGGATCGTTCACATTAAATAGCCAGATTAATGGTTTGTGATCGGTTACGATTTTAAATTTCGTACCGTATACGTATGGCCTAAAATGTTTTACAGCCCATACAATCGCTAATAATTCTTTCTCGGTTGTATTGTAATTCTGCTCCGCCCGCGATAAAACTCTGCTGGCGTAAGCAATTGGCCGGTCGTTACCTACTTTTCCTTGTGACAATACTGCTCCGATTGCATAGTCGGAAGCATCAGTGGTCACTATGAATTCTTGATTGAAATCTGGATACATTAGCACTGGCGCTGTCATTAATCTTTCTTTTAGTATTTCGAAAGCATTTTGCTGTTCCATAGTCCACTCAAATTTTTCCGTTTTCTTCGTTAATTTCGTCAGTGGCTTGGCTATTTTTGAAAAATCTTCTATGAATTTTCTGTAATATCCGGCTAGTCCTATGAAAGATTGTATATCTTTTACTTTCTTCGGCGTCGGAAATTCCTTTATTGCCGTTAACTTTGACGGATCCGGAGATATTCCATTCTCCGAAATTATGTGACCTAGATAAATTACTTCCTTGCGCAAAAATTCGCATTTATCTGGTTGCAATTTTAGATTATTTTCTCGGAGTCTCTGCAGTACTTCCTTGAGTCTTTTATTGTGGTCCTCTAGGCTCGCTCCATATATGACGATGTCGTCTAAATAAACTAGACATTTAAGTCCTTGCATTCCGGTTAGAATTGAATTCATTAGTCTCTGGAATGTTGCTGGCGCATTTTTCAATCCAAACGGCATTCTATTAAATTCGTAGTGTCCGTAGGGCGTTGAAAAAGCTGTCTTTTGTTTATCTTGCTCAGCCATCGGTATCTGATGATATCCTGACGCTAAGTCTAGTGTGGTAAAATATTTAGCGTTTCCTAACTGGTCCAGTATCTCGGTGATATTGGGCAGTGGAAATGAATCGCCTATTGTTAAATCGTTTAGCTTCCGAAAGTCTACTACTACTCGGAGCTTAGGTTTTCCGGATGCGTCGGCCTTTTTCGGTACCACTAATAAGGGTGCGTTCCATTGACTCGCGCTTGTTCGGATTATGCCATTTTTCAGCATTTCTTGCACTTGTTTATTTACTTCCGTCTTGTGCTTATCGGGAAGACGATACGGTCTCGTGTTCACCGGCGAGGTATCAGCGCGCGTGTTTATCTCGTGCTCTACCGTCGCGGTGCACGTCAGTGGTTCTCCGTCCAACTGAAATGTATCGCAATATTCTTCGCATATCCGTAGGAGTGCCTGTTTTTCTTCCGTATTTAAATGTTGCGTGCGTAGTAGTTGTCAGATTTGTCTCGAGCTAGTAGGCTTAAAATTTTTTCTTGCTTGTATCGTGTATATTTTGGATTCGATTTCGCGTTCTATGTCTTCGAGTGTGACGTTCGGCGTCTGTATCTCGACTTCCGTATCGGTTGTATTTATGATACTAACGGGACACGTGTAATCCTTCGGTTCTACTAAGCAGTTTCCAAGGTAGATTCCTGGAGCTGTTTCCTCTGCTCGTACTATTCCTATCCGATTTTGCTTCGTTATCGCTTTTACGATGGTTTCGCTGCGCGGTTTTAGGATTGTTTTGTTAAACGTATGGAATCTTAGCACGGCTTCTCCTATTTTTAATTGATTTTGATTATAATCACAGGATACCGAATGTTGTTGAAGGAAATCAATTCCTATTATTCCTTCATATTCTATTGGAATGTCGTCTCTTACAACGTAAAATGCATGTTTTACCTTGTGATTTTCTATCTTGATCGTGGCGTACATTTTTCCTATGGTGTGTACTTTATGCCCGGTTATGCCTGTAAGCGCGATTTTACCTTCATGTATTAGTGTGTCATCCTTTAAATGTTTCAATTTTATTAATGAGATGGTCGACCCTGAGTCGTACAACATCTGTATTTTTCCGTCTTTTGCTTGTCGCATTGGTAATGTTATTAGCAATAAATCCGTTTTTTTCTGTGCGCGTGGCATATCTTTAATATGTGTAACGCGATACTCAGATGCAGGTCGCGGTTGTTTCTTTCTCGCTTTATCCTGCTCGTCTTCGCTGCTGCTACTTGCGCTATCGGCGTTCCTTTTCTGTTGTCGCGATTTCTTTCGGTCGCGTATATTTTCTTCGCGCGTTTTTTGCTGATTTCCGATTTTTTGTTTATCTGTACTATGTTTCGGTTTTCCGTTTAGGCTCCAGCATTCGTCGCGGCTGTGTCCTGTTCTTTTGCAATGCGAGCAGTATTTACTTATTGCGTTTATTCGCGAGGGTTTTTCCGGTTTCGGGAGCGCATATCGGCTACTTCGACAATCGCGTCCGTAATGTCCGTTTTTTCCGCATTTAAAGCATTGCGGTGTCGGGTTTCGACTATTTCGCGGGTAACTTGATTCGGTTTTATTTTTATTAACAAAACTACTCGTTCTCGCGGTTCCCGGTCTGAGCTTTTCTTCGGCGCTCGCGCCCGTTATCGCTTCTTGGAGCGTCGTATATCGCTGCGCGCGTACGAGCACTTGTAATT
>NW_021849956.1:13544-28090 GCF_003651465.1 Formica exsecta
TTCATTATGTAAATTTTTCCGAAAAACTTTGCCGAATACTCGGCTTCGATACGCGCAATAAGCTCAATGCTAGCGTAGTGGATCATTTACCGTTATGGCTCTTAAATGAAACCGACTTCAATATACAGAATGACGACGAGAAGCATGGTAAAATTGAAAATAATACCGGTACATCAGGCGCTTTACCTTCCTGGATTTATGACGATGTTGAAATTTATACATCGCCATTTTACGTATTTCCGCGCGAACGCGTAATAATAGCCGCCGAACCAGCTAGTTTGTTGCGCGGTATCCCCGACAAGCTCTTTGTCTATTGCGATATTTGCGAACCCTATATTACTGGTGATGTACAATCTCCTCTTTTGCGAATAGTCGCGCTCGATGTTGGAAATGATTACGCGTTCGCGTCTACTCAAATAAAGAATTTCTCGCACACTCAATACATTGCCCTGCGTCAAACGTCTTTTCGCACAATCGAGATAGATATAAGAGATCAACTAGGACAGAGTATACCATTCAAATTTGGAACGCTGACAGTGACATTACACTTTAGGCGTATCGAGTAGATAACATAATAATAATTAGAGACCGCGATAAAAAATTAAACTTTAATGGATTTGTTATAGCCCGAAAAGGCTATACACGAATTAATAGATATATAGTATTTTAGAGATATTATTTTATACGATAAGATATTGCTCAACGTGTAACGCGAATACAGATCACGTTACGAACGTTGACCGAGCGAAGCGCTGACAACGCGAGCCACGCGCGAAGCCCGAGCGACCGCGCAATCACTCATTACGAAAACGCGGAAATCAAGGCAAGCGGAATTAATGCGTTGCGAAAATGCAACGTAGAGATCCTACCTAAAAGCGAAAAGGAAATTGCGAAAATGCAAGCAAAGAAGTCCCTTAGAACTCCTTAGCTTGCATCCGGATCTTGCCGCCAAAATCGAGCGACACGACACATGGTCTTGTCGCTAACCGATCCCCTCCTGGGAAACCAAGGGGAGACAATAAAAAGACCCATCGCTAACGATCGTGGGCAGTCTTTATCATCAATCAATATTACGCGGGCAGCCAATAACGCTTTACGGGAAACTATTAAATTAACGCCACGCAGTCGGCAGAAATAAATACATAAGATCGAGAAGTGAGTTTCGCGACCGAAACTCAACTCCAGACACGCGCACGCCAAGATATCCGATATCGCGATACGCGACGCGAGAGACGTGCGAAACTTTGTAATTAAGCCAAGTTACGAATAAAATAGTTATATATATATTTATTCCGAATACAAAGGTGTCATTTTTATTTCTAATAAAATCAGTGAGTTACTCGGTCGGAGCCCGAATTCCCAAATTCCTTCCGGCAAACGATCCTAACTACCGTGCCTCTCCGGAGGCATAACATAATTTGGTGGCAGCGGTGGGATCTGCCGGGGCATCGCCAGAGCTTACTCAAGACCTGCAAAAGACACGGTTGTGTTAAAAGAAGCGGGCACGCCAGCAATCAATTCAATTGAAGTTGACGGACGGAAGCAGCAGCCAAGTCTTCCCCAAGACCTGCAAAGCACCCAGGGTGTAAACAGGACAGGCCCGCCAGCATACGTAAAACGTAAGCTGACGGAAACCACAATCGACGGAAGACAACACACGGACAACAGAACGAGCATCGCCACAACAGCTGTAGCAGAAACGTGAGCCGCCAAGCATCGCGACCTACGATAACTCTACGGACAACGCACCGACGCCGGACAACGACCGCCGTACGACGAGCATCGTCAGCCGTATCAGCCGCCGAGCGAAGGACTGCAGCGTCAGCGACCTACTAACACAGCGAACGATCATGCGAGCCGTCATAATATTGTAAGTCCGAAAAAATTTAATAATTATAACTGCGTGAATGTCGGAAGGTTCGAATATACCGAAACCGATAGCGAACCGATCGTGGTTACTGAGCGAACCAGCCCGACGAGCGATTAAATTAAGCTTAACTCCGCGAGAAAATCTTTATAACGTGCGAAAAAACTTAGAAACTCAATACTCGAGCAGAAGCGAGCCCGAGTTACCGGAAAACGTCGTCACAGAACGCGAATTTCCATTTAACAATTTGGACGAAAGCCTACTCCCGCGTAATACGACTGACCCCACTGACAACACCCAACGCGAGACTAGACGTACGCGACCGTATATTAGCAGAACTCCAAGTAGAGTATCTTTACGACGCGAATTTTCGTTAACGTCCTACGAGAGCGACCTGTTCGATCCGGAAGAGATTTATAGCCAACAGGAAAATAATATGGCCGAATCGCGAAATCCGCAAGAACGCACTCCCGCGAACCCGCCGAAAAGCGCGGTAGACGAGGAAATAGAAAACATGCGGCAATCCATCCGCCAAATGGACCGAAATATAGCGGAGGCCGACCGCACGCCGCCTCCCGAGATTAACCGCGAAGAAAGAGGAGATTATACACAGATAATCCACATTTTGAATGAAATACGCGCGGATATCCATTCGTTAAATATACGAGTAACGCGACTAGAAAGCGCGGACGCACAATTACCCCGTCATACAGACACTAGCAGGGAAAACGATAACGATGCGTTTGAAACAACATATGGGCGAACGAGACGCGATATCAGAAATCGACGAAGCATCGCCCCGAATTATCTACCGTTAAAGGAAGAGAGAATAATGATCCCCGTGTTCGACTACACCTCGCTACATAAACTGCAAGAATTTTTTAACGCGTGCAAATACGCTGTTCAGAACATAGACCCAGCAGACGAAGAATCGTTAATTCAAGCCATCCTATTTACAAAATTAAAAGGGAAAGCGATGCAGGACTTTGAGACGCGAGATATACAAACGTTCGACGAATTAAAGCAGCAACTCGAGACTTGTTACCAGTCAAAACAAAGCACGACACATTTACAGATCGAATTCAACTCGCTAAAACAAAAGCCGAATGAAACTGCGCACGCTTTCGGACAACGCGTTGATCTACTAGCAATGAAATTATACGACTCGATGATCGAAGGAAAGGAGCACTCCGCATTATCGAAACGCACGATTCAACAAACAATCCAAGCGCAGGCATTAATAAATTACCAGATCGGGCTACACGACGAATTACAAGTGCTCGTACGCGCGCAGCGATATACGACGCTCCAAGAAGCGATAACGGGCGCGAGCGCCGAAGAAAAGCTCAGACCGGGAACCGCGAGAACGAGTAGTTTTGTTAATAAAAATAAAACCGAATCAAGTTACCCGCGAAATAGTCGAAACCCGACACCGCAATGCTTTAAATGCGGAAAAAACGGACATTACGGACGCGATTGTCGAAGTAGCCGATATGCGCTCCCGAAACCGGAAAAACCCTCGCGAATAAACGCAATAAGTAAATACTGCTCGCATTGCAAAAGAACAGGACACAGCCGCGACGAATGCTGGAGCCTAAACGGAAAACCGAAAAGTAGTACAGATAAACTAAAAGTCGGAAATCAGCAAAAATTGCGCGAAGAAAATATACGCGACCAAAAGAAATGGCGACAACAAAAAAGGAACGCCGATAGCGCAAGAAGCAGCAGCGAAAACGAGCAGGAGGAAGCGAGAAAGAGACAACTGCGACCTGCATCTGAGTATCGCGTTACACATATTAAAGATATGCCACGCGCACAGAAAAAGACTGACTTATTGCTAATAACATTACCAATGCGACAAGCAAAAGACGGAAAAATACAGATGTTGTACGACTCAAGATCGACCATCTCATTAATAAAATTGAAACATTTAAAGGACGACACACTAATACATGAAGGTAAAATCGTGCTTACAGGCATAACCGGGCATAAAGTACACACCATAGGAAAAATGTACGCCACGATCAAGATAGAAAATCACAAGGTAAAACATGCATTTTACGTTATAAGAGACGACATTCCAATAGAATATGAAGGAATAATAGGAATCGATTTCCTTCAACAACATTCGGTATCCTGTGATTATAATCAAAATCAATTAAAAATAGGAGAAGCCGTGCTAAGATTCCATACGTTTAACAAAACAATCCTAAAACCACGCAGCAAAACCACCGTAAAAGCGATAACGAAGCAAAATCGGATAGGAATAGTACGAGCAGAGGAAACAGCTCCAGGAATCTACCTTGGAAACTGCTTAGTAGAACCGAAGGATTACACGTGTCCCGCTAGTATCATAAATACAACCGATACGGAAGTCGAGATACAGACGCCGAACGTCATCCTCGAAGACATAGAACGCAAAATCGAATCCAAAATACACACGATACAAGCAAGAAAAAATTTTAAGCCTACTAGCTCGAGACTAATCTGACAACTACTACGCACGCAACATTTAAATACGGAAGAAAAACATGCACTCCTACGGATATGCGAAGAATACTTCGATACATTTCAGTTGGACGGAGAACCACTGACGTGCACCGCGACGGTAGAGCACGAGATAAACACGCGCGCTGATACCTCGCCGGTGAACACGAGACCGTATCGTCTTCCCGATAAGCACAAGACGGAAATAAATAACAAAGTGCAAGAAATGCTGAAAAATGGCATAATCCGAACAAGTGCGAGTCAATGGAACGCACCCTTATTAGTGGTACCGAAAAAGGCCGACGCATCCGGAAAACCTAAGCTCCGAGTAGTAGTAGACTTTCGGAAGCTAAACGATTTAACAATAGGCGATTCATTTCCACTGCCCAATATCACCGAGATACTGGACCAGTTAGGAAACGCTAAATATTTTACCACACTAGACTTAGCGTCAGGATATCATCAGATACCGATGGCTGAGCAAGATAAACAAAAGACAGCTTTTTCAACGCCCTACGGACACTATGAATTTAATAGAATGCCGTTTGGATTGAAAAATGCGCCAGCAACATTCCAGAGACTAATGAATTCAATTCTAACCGGAATGCAAGGACTTAAATGTCTAGTTTATTTAGACGACATCGTCATATATGGAGCGAGCCTAGAGGACCACAATAAAAGACTCAAGGAAGTACTGCAGAGACTCCGAGAAAATAATCTAAAGTTGCAACCAGATAAATGCGAATTTTTGCGCAAGGAAGTAATTTATCTAGGACACATAATTTCGGAGAATGGGATATCTCCGGCTCCGTCAAAGTTAACGGCAATAAAGGAATTTCCGACGCCGAAGAAAGTAAAAGATATACAATCTTTCAAAGGACTAGCCGGATACTACAAAAAATTCATAGAAGATTTTTCAAAAATAGCCAAGCCACTGACGAAACTAACGAAGAAAACGGAAAAATTCGAGTGGACTATGGACAGCAAAATGCTTTCGAAATACTAAAAGAAAGATTAATGACTGCGCCAGTGCTAACGTATCCAGATTTCAATTCAATCAAGAATTCATAGTGTGATGCTTTGCTTCCGACTATGCAATCTATGGAACAGCAAAATGCTTTCGAAATACTAAAAGAAAGATTAATGACAGCGCCAGTGCTAATGTATCCAGATTTCAATCAAGAATTCATAGTGACCACTGATGCTTCCGACTATGCAATCGGAGCAGTATTGTCACAAGGAAAAGTAGGTAACGACCGGCCAATTGCTTACGCCAGCAGAGTTTTATCGCGGGCGGAGCAGAATTACAATACAACCGAGAAAGAATTACTAGCGATTGTATGGGCTGTAAAACATTTTAGGCCATATATATACCGTACGAAATTTAAAATCATAACCGATCATAAACCATTAATCTGGTTATTTAATGTGAACGATCCCGGATCGAGATTGATCCGATGGAGATTAAAACTCCAAGAATATGATTATGAAATCATCCATAAAACCGGACGAGCGAACGCGAACGCCGATGCACTGAGCCGCAATGTAACAAGAGAAGCGCATGAAACAGAAGAGAAAGAACGAGAGATCCTCGCAATAGAAGAAGAAACAAACTCCGACGAAGAAAAAATATACACGGAGGAAGACAAGAAACAGATATTATATGAATATCATAATGCACCTACAGGAGGACATCAAGGAGTTGAACGAACGATAAAAAGAATCCGCCTAAACTATAATTGGCCAGGAATAACGAAAGATGTAGAAAAATACATTGCAAAATGCGAATTGTGCCAGAAAAATAAACTATCGCGAAAAAATAATTTACCGTTAATAATCACGGATACGCCTACTAAACCTTTCGAAAAATGCGCGTTAGATATTGTAGGACCGCTAACAGTTACAACAAACGGAAATAAATATCTTTTAACATTCCAAGACAACTTAACGAAATTCACCAAAGCGATACCGATTCCAAACCAAGAAGCGAACACGGTCAGTAAAGAATTCGTTACAAAGATTGTACTTGAACAAATACAAATAACTGCCTATCATCCGGAAAGTAATGGCGCTTTAGAACGATCGCATCGAACATTAGAGGAATATTTAAGACAATACATAAACGAAGACCAGACAGACTGGGACGAATGGATACCGTTGCGACAGTCACTTACTTGGTTATACTCAACTGTACGCGAACAATCAATAATAATTCGGCCTCTGCGGGTCCCAGCCACTTTGATCGTGAGGTGAGTCCATGTAAATATTTTTGGGACCATCTTAGCCAAAAATGATCCCTCATTTTTTGTATAAGTTGCCAGGGTCACATTGTTAATTCCCTTTGATTTGTCCGTGAGAGTTCCGGTACGGCGAGAAGCGGGGCACCTATCAAAAAATGTCCAGGTGTCAGTGCGGTGAAGTCGTCTGGATCATCCGAGACTGCGTGGAATGGTCGGGAATTGAGGCAGGCCGCCAGTGAGGAAGGTGCTGAATTCTTCGTACGTCAGAGTGGCTTCTCCGATGACCCGCTTCAGGTGGTGTTTAGTGGACTTCACCGCTGCCTTGAGGCAGGCCTCCACTGAGGAAGGTGCTGAATTCTTCGTACGTCAGAGTGGCTTCTCCGATGACCCGCTTCAGGTGGTGTTTAGTGGACTTCACCGCTGCCTCCCAAAGTCCTCCGAAGTGCGGCGCAGCGGGTGGATTGAAATGCCACCGGACACCGCTGGAGTTGGTGACGTTGGCGATTCGCTGGCCATCGGGCGATGAAGCTCGGAAGCGCCGTTGTCGTCCTGGAATGGACTCAACTTCGAGAGACAGCTGCGATATGAGACGATGCGATTGGCGTTGATGGCGGCGAGTTCTTCGGGGTAGTGTAGTGATTGCACTACGCGGAGCCATCTATACAGAGCTTCGTCGAGCTCGGCCGGTTGAAGGACCTGTGGTGTTGCGTCGCGCGGAAGTTGTGGGCGAACGATTGAGCGTCGCCACCGAAGGCACCACGCTGTCACCCTGAGAAGCCGGTGCAGCGAGGAAAACCTGAGCAGGAGCTCAGGCTCGATTTCTACGGCGGCGGCGTGGTGCGTGGTTGCTCTCTTCTCGGGCGGTTCGTCCTTGAGCGCCTCCAGGTTCTTCTTCGGCCAACTGAGCTCGGATTGGCGGAGCCAATCAGGACCAGTCCACCACAAGGCATGGTGAGCCAGCTCGCTGGGAGCTATCCCTCTGGAAGCGCAGTCGGCCGGGTTTTCTCGACCGGGAACATGTCTCCACTGAGCGTTTGGGAGCGTCAATTGGATCTGGGCTACTCGATTGGCACGTATGTTTTCCACCTTGATGCGTGTCCTTGGATCCAGTAACGTGACCTTGGAGTCGGACCATAAGTACGTTGGGGCTGTGGAAAGACTCAATGCAGTGCTTATATGGTGAGTAAGATTTACTAGCAATGTTGCGGCACAAAGTTCGAGGCGCGGTAACGAAATTTGCTTTATAGGAGCAACTTTGCTTTTTGCAGCCAGAAGATGGATTGTCGCGGTGTCACCGTTAGACATGCCGAGATACACGGCAGCGGCGTATCCTCTCTCGGACGCATCCGCAAAGCCGTGTATTTGGAAAGTTGAGGCTTCATCTCCCGTTTGAAGCCAGCGAGGAATTCGTAAATTCTCCAGTTGTGGAAGCTTCTCGAGAAGAAGCCGCCACTGTCGTTGTTCGGCGGGAGGAAGCGGAACATCCCAATCCAATTCTTGCAACCAGGTGGATTAGATCAAGATCTTCGCGCGGATTACCACTGGTGCCAGCCAGCCCAATGGATCGAAAAGACGCGCTGTTTCTGCAAGGACGCGCCTCTTCGTGTACTCGGAGGTTGTGCGGGCTTGGATCGCGAAAGCGAACTGGTCGCTGCGCGAGTACCATAGAAGACCAAGCGTGGACTGAAGCTCATCCTCCCAGGTGTGCTGAGCCTTGAGAAGCCTGTCTTCCTGCGGGACTCCGGTGAGTGTCTCCTCACAATTGGCGGCCCACTTTCGCAGCGGAAACCAGCCCGCCATGCGAAGTCCGTGAAGTTCACGCTGCAGAATTGTAGCCTCAGACAATGTGTTGGCTTCCGAAACAACGTCGTCAACGTAGCAGTCCCGTCGTAGCGCAGCGGCCCCGTGAGGGAAGCGGAATTCCTCGTCGTCAGCGAGCTGGCGCAAAGTCCGAATCGCCAAGAACGGTGCACATGCGAGGCCGTACGTCACGGCATTAAGGTTGTATTCGCGGACCTCGCTAGTGTTGTCGCGACGCCAGAGCACGCGTTGTAAGTTGTGGTCGTCGGGGTGAACGAGAATTTGGCGTTACATTTTTTCGATGTCCGCCACAATCGCATATCGATGCCACCGCCAGCGGAGGAGGACGTCGGCGAGCGCTGGAAAAATATTCGCCCCTACAAGCAGCTGGTTGTTTAAGGAATCTCCGGACCGGGCTCGCTGTGACCCGTTGAACACGACGCGTAGTTTGGTTGTGGCACTTGATTCCCGACATACTTCTTGATGCGGTAAGTAGCAGATTCTGACTCCTTTGTCTTTGTTGGATCCTTCCTTGACTTCGCTCATGTGTTGCAGGTCCTCGTACTCCTGCATAAATGAACGGTACAGATCGCCGAAACGAGAGTCCTGGCTGCCTTTCCGCTCCATAGCATGCAGCAATCTCTCGGCTGGCCTGCGGGTTTCCTCGAGGTTCCTTGGGGTTGTTGTGAACGGCAGCCGAACAACGTACCGTCCATCAATGTTGCGCTTGTGCGTCTGCACGGAGAAGTTCTCGCACCTGTCTTCCTCGGGTGCGAGAGCGGAGGGAGCGGAAGGCACTTTTTCTTGCTCCCAAAAGCGGCGGACCATCGTTGTGAGATCGAAGTCAGCGGTGCACTGGAAAGATTTGAGGTGGCCGTGCAGTGTTGCAATGCCGCACCCCCCTGACAGAATCCATCCCAAGATGGTGTTCTGTGCCATGGGAGTTTGTGGTCCACCCTTGCGGAGTCCATCCTCGAAAATTGCTGAGCAGATTTCTGCTCCAAGAAGCAGCTCGACTGGGTCGGTGGCCAAGTAGTTCGGTTCGGCCAACGGTAGTCCCTTGAGGTGTGGCCAGCTCTTGCGGTGTTTCGTCGTGGAGCCTTGATATGATGAGAGACGGGGAAGCACAAAGGCAACGACGGAGAACTTTGCTCCAGTCACCTTTGACATTAGATCCAGTGCTACTTTGCCGCGCGTTGTACCGTGGACAGTGACCCGCCGATCCCGAAAATCGTCACCGCGGAGTGGGTTCGTTGGAGACGTTGCACCAGCGCCTCGGTGACCACGGATACCTCTGATCCTTGGTCTATCAAAACGCGAACGGAATGAGGCTCTCCGTAGCGGTCGGCGACGAGGACTCGCGCGGTCGCGAGAAGAATAGCCTTGCGGTCATCGGCCCTGTTGACTGCGGAAAGCGAGGTCGCGTCGGTGGGCTTCGGAGTGACGTACGCGTCATGCAGCATGGAATGATGCCGCGCCTTGCACGACCAACTGCAACTTCGTTGACTGACACCTTGCTACTGGGTGATTGCCGAGGCAGTTGAAGCACAGGCAATGCAATTCGATGAAAGATCGACGCTCGTTTACTGGCTTCGCTTTAAACAGCCCGCAAGCCATGATCAAATGCCGCTCTTTGCACATCGCGCACTGTGCAGCATTGAACTCGTGTTTGGTGAAGTACGATTTAGCGGAACGCGATACACCCCGGAGGTTTTTGCGGTGCTCGTTTTCTTTGCTGCTTTCAACGTGAGCATGCGCTTAGTGATGAACTCGAGCAGAACGTCGTGATTCGGTGGATTTGACGAGTCGCAGGTTGAGGCCTCCCATTCCAAGCGCGTGCGAGAATCGAACAACTCAACGACCAAAAAATTAAAAAGATCCATGCCGTGTGAGTTGATTGGCCGCGCGATGCTCTCCTGCGCGTTCACGGCGGTCGTCACGGCGTGATAGATTCGGCTGAGTTCTTCCGCGGTCTCTCCCTTTATTTTATTTACAGCGGTAAAAGCGGCGAAGTTGGAGCGTATTAGCTCTTTCTTATTTTCAAAGTGCTTTTTTAAGAGTGCCCATGCTCGGTCATAATTTTCGCCAGTGACTGATAATGGCCAAATTAATCTTTCAGCGGTCCCTTGGAGACACGACCGAAGGTAGTGCAATCGCTCAATTTTTGAGATTGCGTAGTTGTCGCCGATCACGGAGAGAAACAGATCGCGGAACGAAGACCAATCCTCAAACGCGCCCGAAAATTACGGCAATTTGATACGAGGTAACGCGGTTTTCATCGAATAGTCTCCGGTTTGCTGCTCGTTTGACGCAGTCGAAGTTGACGGAGCAGTCTTGTAACGATCGGCGTATGCGGAGAGCGTACTACGTTGTTGCACGTACGTATTTTCGACGGTGTCAAAAAATTCAGTAGCGTACTCACTCTCGTTATATTTTTCCTTGTAGCAGGAGCGGATACTCTCATGCTGCATCTGGAATTTTGCCCACAGTTGATCCAGGATCTCGATTCTGGTTTCGATCGCGCTGGGATTGATGCCGCTTGCGCCCAGTTTCTTCAGATTGTCCACGGATCGGGACATACGACCGTGAATGTCACGCTGAGCGCTTATCAAGGTGGCCAAGTCTACGCTCATGATGACTTCTCTTTTTTCAGGTGGTCACAGAAATTCATTGGAAATCACTCCCGAACGAGCGGATGCCGGCGGAAATCCGATTCGAAGGACCAGAAAATGTTCGAGAGCGACCCAAAAATTAGAGCGCGACGAAACGCAAGGATGTATAACTTAGTGCCTTCAGGAAGAAAATACAATTCAGGGCTTAATATAATACATAAATTTACAAAAGAGGTACGCGCAAAAAAAAAACATTAATAATACATTGTAATATATTAAGATATCGACAGAATTTTATTAAATTAATTATTTGCACTACTTTTCGTTGGGGTGAATTCAACAAGTTTACAACGGATAAATGATAAATTTCAGGTGATACGTAAGAAAAATATCGCACGATGACAATCGCGAAACGGTTCTGCAAAATTGGAAAACGAGGATGGCGAACTTGACATAGGTGTGATTATTATATTATCATTATACATATGCTTTGATAGCTTGTGTAAATATTTTTTTAATTATTCTGATGAAATTTATTTCGATAGATAAGCGAAAGAGGACAGTTTTTCTGGATCTATTACTAGATCAGAATGAGAAGGACGAAACTCCGTTAACTAATGATGAATTGAGGGCACAAGTCGACACATTCATGTTTGAGGTGAGAGAAAAATCTTTGTAGTTTAACATAAAATTTCTTCTTATCAGACTCGGTAATGTTATTATAACTGAGTGTTATAAAATTGTAAATAGAGATAATGATACAGGGTCACGACACAACTGCGATTGCGATGATCTGGACGCTCTTTCTTTTGGGCAATAATCTCGAGCATCAAGAAAAAGTTCATGAAGAACTCGAGGAAGTTTTCAAAGATTCAAAGACACCAGCCAGCGTAAAGGAGCTGTCGCAGTTAATGTATCTCGATAGGATCATAAAAGAAACGCTCAGATTATTCCCAAGTGTACCTGTGATCTCAAGAAAATTAGCAGATGTAAAGATAGGTATGATAGGACTTTATTTCTATTAATATTAAGATAAAAGTAATCTTAAGATATTCACATTAATCTGGAAATTTGTAACTCTCGCAATTAAACGATAATATTTTTATTTAAAGAATAAAGAGAATGTGTTTCTATTCAGAGAGATAGCTTTTTCTTATTTATTAAAGGCTAAATAAAAACGATTCAGCAAAAGATTAATAGTTTAAAATCCATTTTAGACAGTCTCTTATTTGCAACAGAAATTTAGAAAAAGTTCCATTTACCATTTTCATATCCTGCATGTGTGCGTGCGTGCGTGCGTGCGTGTTGTGTTGTGTTGTGTTGTGTCAATTCTTCAAATAGTTTATCGATATAAAATTGTATATGTTGCAGAATACAGTCTATAACAGACTGTTTTATTTTAGGCGATTATACGCTTCCGAAAGATGCTACAGTCATATTGGGAATCTCATTAACGCATACAAATCAGGAAGTTTGGTCAGATCCAAAAAAGTTCGATCCAGATCGCTTTCTTCCGGATAATTCGAAACATAGAAATCCATATGCCTACGTTCCATTCAGCGCTGGACCAAGAAACTGTATCGGCCAGAAATTTGCTTTACTCGAAGAGAAAGCGGTATTAACAGCCATTTTGAGAAAGTGGAGAGTGAAAAGTGTAAAAGCAATGGATACAGTTCAATACGGGCTCACTATCACTTATCGACCGTGCGAAGAGATATTCATCCATTTCACGCCAAAGAAATAATTAATTTATCATACCATATACTCTATACACTTTTATGTATACCTTGAAATATATGGTGACGGTTTCGACGTTCTCGTCGTACAGAGGATGACATGATATAACGGATCGTAAATACCGAAATCGTAATATTGGCATATAATAATGAAATTTTATATATACTTACGTTGAGGATGAACACTTGATGCGATACTTGTTATAATTTTCCTCGAGATATTTACTTTGAAACAAAAAAATGACGAACGCGAAAAATACAGAGCCATTTGAATTTTGCGATCCATCGCGGTACATTTCGACAATTACCGCAAAATACGAAATCGAATAATTAAATATCTCGATATTCTTAAATCCGTTTTAAGTCAATATAAGACTATGCATGAAAGACTGCATGAAAGCTATGTAGTAAAGACTGAGATTGGATAAGATTTGATTAATCGGGAAATCTTTATTCTTTTCTTAATTAATTAAAAATCCTAATCTCAGTCTTTAATTTATATTATCTGATTTATCTATATTATCCAATATTGAATTGATACTAAAATGGATATTAAAGGTTGCTATATATGAAATATGATCCAGAAATTTGGTCAGATCCAAAAAAGTTCGATCCAGATCGCTTTCTTCCGGATAATTCGAAACATAGAAATCCATATGCCTACGTTCCATTCAGCGCTGGACCAAGAAACTGTATCGGCCAGAAATTTGCTTTACTCGAAGAGAAAGCGGTATTAACAGCCATTTTGAGAAAGTGGAGAGTGAAAAGTGTAAAAGCAATGGATACAGTTCAATACGGGCTCACTATCACTTATCGACCGTGCGAAGAGATATTCATCCATTTCACGCCAAAGAAATAATTAATTTATCATACCATATACTCTATACACTTTTATGTATACCTTGAAATATATGGTGACGGTTTCGACGTTCTCGTCGTACAGAGGATGACATGATATAACGGATCGTAAATACCGAAATCGTAATATTGGCATATAATAATGAAATTTTATATATACTTACGTTGAGGATGAACACTTGATGCGATACTTGTTATAATTTTCCTCGAGATATTTACTTTGAAACAAAAAAATGACGAACGCGAAAAATACAGAGCCATTTGAATTTTGCGATCCATCGCGGTACATTTCGACAATTACCGCAAAATACGAAATCGAATAATTAAATATCTCGATATTCTTAAATCCGTTTTAAGTCAATATAAGACTATGCATGAAAGACTGCATGAAAGCTATGTATTAAAGACTGAGATTGGATAAGATTTGATCAATCGGGAAATCTTTATTCTTTTCTTAATTAATTAAAAATCCTAATCTCAGTCTTTAATTTATATTATCTGATTTATCTATATTATCCAATATTGAATTGATACTAAAATGGATATTAAAGGTTACTATATATCAAATATGTAAATGCATTGGTTTAATATAAACATTTTATATTACATAAAGTTGCAATAATAAAATATGTTAAATTGAAATAATAAAATAATTCTGCTAAGTGACGTGATAATATGTCATTATTGAAATTTTATTCAATAAAATATTTATGTATATGTGTATATATATATATACAGGGTGGTCCATTTTAAAAGAGCCAGTCAAATATCTCGAAAAATATGGAAGATACGGAAAAACATTTCAGACAAAAGTAGTTTGGTTCGAAGGGGGCATAAGATGGTGCCATTGATGTGACCATGGATAGTCATTTGAAGGTCACATGAAAGTCACTTTCAATTTCTTAAATGGAAACCCCCATTTTTCATTGCATATTCTTATAACTTA
>NW_021849956.1:34757-40095 GCF_003651465.1 Formica exsecta
TATAATAAAGTATTTTTTCATTAAGTACTTTTTGAGTTATTTTATATTTTAATCTGACATATTTTGATATAAAAAATAAAATATCTCGTAAAATATTTAGTTCTCGATAATCTTACCGTAATACTTTTATGTACAGAATAATGAGACAAATCAATTAGTGTAAAGAAAAAAACAAATAATTGTTTTAAAAAATACATAGTAAATAATTACATACTTTTTCTTAAAAACAATTTTTTTTTACTATATATATAATATATATCGCAATATCAAAACATGTTATTATAATAATAGTTATATGTATGCAAAGAAAGCCAAAGTATATATACGTAATATTTATTATTCTCAAGGTGGATCTTATTGCAACAAAATTTTAATTGCTTTAACTTATTAATCCGTTTGTCAGTATACATAGTATATATATTTTGACTTTCTTTGCATACATATAACTGATACGTTATCTTATAAAAAAAAACTTATGGATATATATCTCGCAATTGCACAACATGCTATTATAATATTATACGTATGCAAAGAAAGCCAAAGTACATATATTCAAAAATAATATATGTAACGGTTCACCTTTCCCGTACGCCGCGGATCAAGGCTCGCCGGTGCCAGGATTCGGGAGAAGGGGGAAACTCCAACTTACTTTACCTCGGTATAAGCGGTTTAAACAATTAGGTTTATTGAAGCGGTTATTATTAAAGATATTTAACACTGAAAGCTATGTACAATGTAGCAGGCGGGAGCGGTACGCACAGAGTTTCGCGTGTGCGGTTGTTATTCGCGATGCGTCATGCAAGCGCGGTGCGTACAGAGTTCTCGCGTGTAGCGTTTCGCGCGTGGAGCCCGGCAAGCGAGCGTGGCTCAAGCGGTCGTGTTCTGCAATCGCGAGGTTCGCATGCAAGCAACGGGGGCTATTCTAAGCGGAACAGACAGATCTTAAACACTACGGGGTGTCGCGCGGCCTTCAACGTAATTCCAACTGCCTGGCTGACTTATCCTTAAAAGGACGGGGCGTCGGCGTTCTCGGCGTTCTATCCTTAAAAGGACTGACGCTCCTTAGTAGTCTGAAGGCCGTGTGTGAAGGTGAAGCAACGGGGATTATTCTAAGCGGAACAGACAGATCTTAAACACTACGGGGTGTCGCGCGTCCTTCAACGTAATTCCAACTGCCTGGCTGCCTAATCCTTAAAAGGACGGGGCGTCGGCGTTCTCGGCGTTCTATCCTTAAAAGGACTGACGCTCCTTAGTAGTCTGAAGGCCGTGTGTGAAGGTGGAACCGGCGCGACACTGGCGGAAATCCTAATGCTTAATTAACTCTACAGTTATAATGCGCGGTATATACAGGGCGGGCTTACGATATAATCAGGTCGCGGTAAGTACAAGGCGGTACTAGAACCTATCAGGACGCGGAGACTGGAGCGGTTTTACTGGTTAAGTTATATGTACAACGGTATTACAATATAGCAGGTCGCGGTATATGTACAAAGCGGTATTACCATCTAACAGGTCGCGGTCTTTATTCGGAACGATACACGGAGACCATCAGGATGCGCCGTCCCGGCAACCGGGAAGCCCGGCCTAACTACGGGAAGCCCGTAGCCTGGTGTAACGCGGGGTATCAGGATGCGCCGTCCAGCAACCGTGAAGCCCGGCCTAACTACGGGAAGCCCGTAGCCTGGTGTAACGCGGGGTATCAGGATGCGCCGTCCAGCAACCGTGAAGCCCGGCCTAACTACGGGAAGCCCGTAGCCTGGTATAACGCGAGGTATCAGGATGCGCCGTCCCAGCAACCGGGAAGCCCGTAGCCTGGTATAACGCGAGGTATCAGGATGTGCCGTCCCAGCAACCGGGAAGCCCGTAGCCTGGTATAACGCGAGGTATCAGGATGTGCCGTCCCAGCAACCGGGAAGCCCGTAGCCTGGTATAACGCGAGGTATCAGGATGTGCCGTCCCAGCAACCGGGAAGCCCGTAGCCTGGTATAACGCGAGGTATCAGGATGTGCCGTCCCAGCAACCGGGAAGCCCGTAGCCTGGTATAACGCGAGAGTCGGTTCAGGATCCGGAGAGTTGTACGTGACAGGAATCGGGATTGGGAACTGGTAACGCTACGCTCGTCGGAGCGCCTTATATACCGGCGGCCGGCCTCCCACTCACGCGAGTTGGCGCGTGGTGGGGCGGCCCCACGGTGGGGCCGAGACACGGGTGTGGAAGTTTAGGGGCGGCATAGGCGCCGAGCCTCAGAATTGCGGGCGGCTGGTCGGCCCGCGAGGCTGGTAACGTATCGTTACACCACCCCCTCCTTTAGTGCAAGCGGCGGCTCATCCGGGGCAGTCCGTGTCGGTAAAACCGGATGAGCCAACCGCCGGTCGGGGTGGTGGCCCGATATTTGCGCGTGATGTTCGCGCAGTGCCAGGACACCAACACCGTATGTCCGTCACCCAGGGTGACTCTCACGGGCGGTGGTGGCGCCCTGGTTGCCCAATCCGTGGTGGTCGTAGCGGGCAGGGCCGCTCGGGTGGCGGTTGCGGCCTGTGGGGCCGCCGCTTGGGTGGTAGTCGCGGCGGCGCACACGGTCCCACCTCCCCCGGCGGTAGTCCGTTTGGGGAAGGTGGGTCGTGCCGGTCGAGGACGACGTGGAGGCGCGGGCCGGGACCACCGCGCCCGGGGCTTCGGAGGCGGCGGACTTGCGAGCATAATCGCCTTGCGGCGTTGGTCCGCGTCCGACCGTTGGACCAAGGTTCCCGGCCGCGGAGGCCGACCCGTCCTCCGCTCGTCCGGTTTGTCCGGCGGTTTGGGCGGCGGCTTAGGCCGTTTCGGTTCGTCAGAGCTATCGGATAGCTCGCCAAAAAGCGCTTCGACTTCGGCCTGGTGGCTCATCTTAGCGAGTGATGCTCTCTCGCTGGACTTATCGGCCCTATATAATATGTCGAAGGGTATCTTGCTTACGGGTTTCGGTTTGTGCGATGCGACGCGTAATGGTGGACGCGTGAACTATTCGGGGCGCGTAGTCACGCGTGGGCGCCTCGGGCCCAATCATTCGAGTTTCCGCCGAGAGATGGCGCGCGGGTGGAGGTCGCTTTGCTTACGTCGCGGCGCGGAGCCGATGGGTGACGTTGGACATTCGGTCCCGGGGACGATGGGGGATCGGGTCGTGGGAGGGCGGGGCGGTGTGGTCCTGTGGCTATGCTGTCGTCTTGGTGGTTTGCTCCGGGTGTCGGGAATGTGGTCGCTGCGCATATGAGCCGGCGTTACCGAATGTCGACTTCGAAGGGCGGTGGGTGCCTCGATCAGACGGGCCTGGTTGACCTTGGGTCGGATAGGCCGTCCATATCCGACGGAGGTTCGCGGCGGACGAGGGGTAACCCGATTTGACTCACGGTCGGCGCGGTGGAAGGGTGTGTGTGGGAGGGCGTTTGGGCGATGGCGGAACTGTCCGGTGGTTGGCCCTCCTCCACTGGGCGCTGGTTGTCGGGGCTCAGTCCTCCGGCTCAGGGTGCTCGTTGTCGGTGCCCGGGGCCGGCTTCAAGTCTTGCACATGGATGTGCCGGTGCCACTTCCCTCTGGCGTCGCGGAGGTCCACCATGACCGGCGATACGATCTTCCGGACTTCCAGGGGTCCGATGTATCTGGGCGCCAGCTTGGCGTTGAATGCGCCGCTTTTACTGGAGAGGGGCCAATCTCTTTTCCAGACCTGCTCGCCTATCTGCGGACGCCAGTCGCGCCGACGCAGATTGTAATGGCGTTCCTGTCGTTGGAACGCGCGAGCCAGGTGGATCCGGACCACCTCGAAGGCCTCTTCGAGCCGCTTCCGGTTTGCGTCCGGACTTGGAGCCGGGGCCGGCGGTCTCCGGTCCTCCGGGTGTGGTCGAGCCAGTTCACACCCATGCAGGATATATGCTGGCGTATATCCGGTGGCCTCGTGTTTCGCGGTATTCATCGCGAACTGCAACGCGACGATCTGCTCGTCCCAGGTTTTATGCCGCTTCCCCACGTACTGGGCAATCATAGTCTTCGCCGTGCGGTTTGCGCGTTCCACCAGGTTGCACTGGGGTGTGTATACGGGTGATTTCCGGTGTGCAATCCCGAAGGCGGCGAGGAGTGCCTTGAACCGCTAAGACGTAAATTGGGTCCCGTTGTCCGATATCAGCGTCGTCGGACACCCGTGTCAATAGACGAGGGGACCATCTCGATCCACTTGCTGAATCGGTCCTGGATCGTTAATAGCCACGTGTGCCCCTTCGCGGAAAGATACACGGAGACCAAAGTGGTCGTATAGTAGAAACGGTCGCGGTATGTACAAAACGGTTTTACGGTACAACGCGGTACGGACTTATCAACTAACAGGAGAGGCGCCGTCCCAGCAACCGGGAAGCCCGGCCTAACTACGGGAAGCCCGTAGCCTGGTATAACGCGAGGTATCAGGGTGCGCCGTCCCAGCAACCATACTTAAAATAAAAAATACTTTATCTTCTTTGGTATCTTCTATGGTATTTTATTTTTCTTTTTTGGCATCCTCTACGGCACTTTATGTTATATTATCTTGTAACGGGTGTACTTTTTATGAGCTCGCGGATTTGCTCGATCGTGAGCGTAAATTCGCGATAGTCGTTGCTCGCGCGAGAACCCCCCCGGCTCGGCGTATGAGCGTCATCATTTCGTCTGCATAGGGTGCGAATTTCTCAGTCTCCCATTGTTTTCGCTCGGCTATTTGTTGTTGGAGATCTTCGCTGTATCGTGGGGGCAGATACCGCCTGCGGATGGCGTTGCAAAAGTCCCCCCACGTCCGCCAGTCTTCGCGATTATTTCGCGCCCATGCGACGGCGTCGCCTCGTAAGAGCTCGGACAGCCCCTTTAATAATTGCTCGCCGGAGTATCCGTAGTCTGCGCGGAGGTCGTCTATGCGTTCCAGGAACGCAATTGGGTCGCGACCGTCGAATGGCCGTCCCCTTTTCCGCAGCTGTTCTAACATTTGCGTGTTCGCAGGTTCGATTTTGCGCCTTTCGTCGCGGTCTTCGCTCGGTGGTGTGATCTCCATTCGCGGCGGCGTCCGCGTGTTCCGGGCGTCCGGGCCTTGCGCCCCGAATTCTTCCGGGTGCAAGTCGATGTAGTGGCTCGTCCGGTGGCGGATTTCGTCGAGTGTACCGGTTGTGTCGATGCCATACTGGGTGGCTACCGATATCAGGCGCTCTTTTGAGAGCGCGTACAGCCAGGTTTTCATAACGCTCGGTTATTCTTCACGCCGTTAGAGATAGTAAAGAAAAAATCGAAAGACAAACGTTACAAAATATGCGCAGACTTAAATAATTTGCTGCAAGCTCAACGCGACATCCAC
>NW_021849957.1:0-225 GCF_003651465.1 Formica exsecta
ATAACATTGTTCTTTTCATGTGCTTCCTAGGTTATATAACAGTTACATATTGGTTTGCTGGGAAATATATCAACAACTCATTTTTAATTAAATTTAGAGAAGCTTTGTTCTTCTCTTCCCGCCATTTTAGATTCATCATAGAGAAAACTCTCTCAGTAAATGCTGAAGTGACGGGAACAGACAAAAGATATGAAATAACTTTATAAATATTCGGAAAATCGTCAC
>NW_021849958.1:0-200 GCF_003651465.1 Formica exsecta
ATAATAATATATAATTTATATTAAAATAAAATTAATAAAACAGTTCTATTTTATATAATTTGATAGATCAATAATTTGGCTTTATATCAATTAAAGCAAAACTTTAATTGATATGATAATATAGATGAATGGGTTATGAAAAATTACGATAAAATCATGAAAATAAGTTATTACTATTTTATACAATTAATAAAATTAGT
>NW_021849959.1:0-244 GCF_003651465.1 Formica exsecta
ATATTTTGTTGCAATATTTCTAAAAGCGGACATTTTATCATTGCTACAATTCCACAGCAATAATGCAGCAACATTTTGCAGTAAATTTGCAAAGTTGCAATATTGCGGTGAAAGATTGCTACAATATGTATGCAATCTTTGTGTGCTGTATGGGTGTCCACCAAACAGCTACTGAAGATATTCACTAGATATCCACGTTAAATCCACATATCCATGTCCACCACATAGCTACCGAAGATATCCA
>NW_021849960.1:0-1023 GCF_003651465.1 Formica exsecta
TTGTCCGAATAATAAATTAAAATCGGATCATATTTGTCCGATTTTTAAAAAATCAGTTTAAGATCTGAATTTCCCGGTACGGGAATCGTACCAGAAATTGAACTGATAAAAATAATTACAATGTTATTAGCTACATTTTGCAAGCTTTATATACGCTCATGATAAAAATTTGAATACGGGTATAGATAGTGAATAGCGCGCCGCATAGCGGTAAGCAAATGAACTATAATCCCAATATTAGTTACAAAAGGACTTTATTTGGACGATCATAGGACGTCTTCAAAATTACATCTTTGGCTAGTCTAAGAAATGAGGTCTATTAAACGTCAATTATTAGTCGCCGACATTATAGACCAAAAATAGACGTCATTATGTCGTCTTTTGACGTTACTCTGTTACTTGGGCTGTTACATTACATATATTACTCCCACGTTACATAGCAGTTATATTCTGGTGTTATATTGCATAAATAAAGGACAGTTATATAATCCCAATATAAATTAGGTATAACAAATGTTACATTACGTGTTACTTTCATGTTACATAGCAGTTATATTCTGATGTTATATTGCATAAATAAAAGACAGTTATATAATCCCAATATAAATTAGGTATAACAACCGTTACATTACATGTTATTCCCATGTTATATAGCAGTTATATTCTGTGTTTGCTGGGATAATATCCGATTTTAATTTATTCGGACAATTTCTATCCGAATAAGTAAAAATTGTTTGTTATTAGCTTAATATGAGAAGAAATCACTTGTCTTCCTTGCACTATTTCGCGATACTCTTAATTACTCTTAAACCGTTAATCACTTTATCACTTTTCTTCTTGTGTTGCACTATTCCGTGATATATAAGCATATTTAATAAATCAATAAATGCAAAGAAATATTTGATGTTTTCTGGTTTTATGATTTGTTAAAATATATTTTAGAAGGAATTATATACTGTTTAAGTGTATTCTTTTATTCAACTAGAACAACACAGGCGCGCGCTACGCGCGCGCTTTTTACCA
>NW_021849961.1:0-230 GCF_003651465.1 Formica exsecta
ATCGTGAGTAATGTTCTTTATAATGCTTATCGATGCATTTGACACGCGATTTCTTTTAATATTGTCAATTTAGAATGGACTTCGACAAAAAAAAAATCATTTCCGATATTTTTCCTACAGCAAGATGAGTCACTTGCATGTTAATGCAATACCACATAAATATGTATATATGTATATATGAAATTTAATCTGAGTTGCAACATTATGAAGATTTTCGATTTTGCTACAAA
>NW_021849962.1:0-248 GCF_003651465.1 Formica exsecta
ATTAAGAGTTTCTTTTATATCTCGTGGAATACTACCCAGAACTCTAAATAAAAAAACCGGAGTTGCGAAAAAATTTATCTTTAAAATATTTAAAATTAATTTAAAATATATTTATGTACCACGACTCTATTATCATTCGCACAACGACACTTGAGTAGAAAAGTAGTCGTGCGAGATGAATTTCTTCTCTAAACGCGATCGCAATCAATATCGGGAAATTATTTGCTATTATAATATAATTAATAATT
>NW_021849963.1:0-3117 GCF_003651465.1 Formica exsecta
TGAAAGCTTATTACGGTTCTTGAAACGAGGTGAAAATTACAAAAACGAACAGATTTACTATATTTCGACAAATGAAAGTGTAGATACGCTAGTGAATTTCCCCATTTTTGTAAATGGGCGCGTTCAGGAGACACAACCGTTGAACATCGTCTTGTCAACACTCGACGTTAATTTGTTGGTTCTAGAAGTAAGAACCAATCACGTTCGATTGCCACTCAACAGTTGTGTCTCCTGAACGCACCCATTTTCACTTCGTTTCAAAAACCGTAATAGGCTCCCAGGGTATCAATCATGTAACTTTTCCCCTAGGGCAAAAAGGTGAAAAATTTTACCATTGTTTTCAATGCTAATATTTTTCACTTTTCCGCCCTAGGGAAAAAGTTTTTTCACTTTTCACGTTTCCGCCCTAGGGAAAAAGTTACATGATCGGTACCCTGGTGACATTTAATTGAACACATTGGATCTATTAGCCAGTTGAACACGAGACTCTCCGATTGATAATTCGCGCTGGTTACCCTAGGCATCGATCGATATCAATGGTTGTGTCCAATCTCGCCGTATCCAATGAACATCTCCCGTTGCGATAGTCGCAACATCGTTCGAGATGGCACATTAAGCCCGTTCTACATTGATCGCATGTCGCCAGTCGCAAGCAAATCGACCAATCACAGTCGAATATTCGACGGAATAATCGACTGTGATTGGTCGATTTGCTTGCGACTGGCGACATGCGATCAATGTAGAACGGGCTTAATGTGCCATCTCGAACGATGTTGCGACTATCGCAACGGGAGATGTTCATTGGATACGGCGAGATTGGACACAACCATTGATATCGATCGATGCCTAGGGTAACCAGCGCGAATTACCAATCGGAGAATCTCGTGTTCAACTGGCCAATAGATCCAATGTGTTCAATTAAATGTCACCAGGGTACCAATCATGTAACTTTTTCCCTAGGGCGGAAAAGTGAAAAATATTAGCATTGAAAACAATGGTAAAATTTTTCACCTTTTTGCCCTAGGGGAAAAGTTACATGATTGATACCCTGGGAGCCTATTACGGTTTTTGAAACGAAGTGAAAATGGGTGCGTTCAGGAGACACAACTGTTGAGTGGCAATCGAACGTGATTGGTTCTTACTTCTAGAACCAACAAATTAACGTCGAGTGTTGACAAGACGATGCTCAACGGTTGTGTCTCCTGAACGCGCCCATTTACAAAAATGGGGAAATTCCCTAGAGTATCTACACTTTCATTTGTCGAAATATAGTAAATCTGTTCATTTTTGTAATTTTCACCTCGTTTCAAGAACCGTAATAAGCTTTCAGGGGATCGATTGTGTATCTTTGAAATAAATAGCGTTTTTGAATGTAGCAGGTTTAATCGCTCTCAGAGCGATTAATGACGTCATTGCATCGTCTCTGCCAATAAAAGACTTGAATTTATAGTAAAATATAGTGATTAATTGAACCGGGTTGGGTTAACCCGTTCATTCAAAAACGCTAAGGGTGCCATTACATGTAGTGCGAAAACGCGGATTAACGTAACGCGGAACGAGAGTGGAACCAATCGCGACCATTCTGCAGTTTTTGTTACGCTCGCGATTGGTTCCCTTTCCGTTCCGCGTTACGCTAATCCGCGTTTCCGCGCTTCATGTAATGGCATCCTAAAAGTGAAACTTAAGGCCGTATTACACTACGGGTTGCGAGTTTAATTGCGGTTGAGGTTACGGTTGATATTTGCGGATTGACCAATCGGAGCAAAACAGCTTGCCGGCTGATTGGTCAATCCGCAACTGTCAACCGTAACCCCAATGAGTGCTTTCCATTTAGTGACTCAAGTCGACACAAGCATCATTCTATCTTTGTTGTTCACTGGTATTGAAAGAAGATAGAATGATACTTGTGTCGACTTGAGTCACTAAATGGAAAGCACCCATTATAGGTTTGTTCGCGTTGCTTGAAATTCCCAAAAAGTTCTGCACTGAAAACGAGATAAATATATATTCGGATGTTGAAGAGAGTGAAAGCAAAGATGCTGAGTGCAAAAAATTCAAGCAACGCGAGCAAACTTAATATCGGGTGCACCTGGGTGGGAAATCGGAACACAAAACACAACCTGAACATGAACTGTAGATTTCCAGTACTGGCAGTGAATTTTGGAACACAGCCGATATTAATCTAACCTAACCTAACCTAATTCTAGCTGAGTTTAACTTAACCTAATCGTATTTCTATTCTGAACGTAATGAGAAAGTTGGATTTCAAACTGAATACCGTTTTCTTTAAAATTCGTGTAAAATTCAACGGTTTGATTAAAAGAATGATAACATACAGGTCAACATACTATTAACATAAGGCCAATGAATTCGAACTGAACGTATATATAATACGAATCGCAAAAAATTGCTCACATGAAGAGAATTAAAATCCTAACCTTGTGTGAATATACAATATAATACAATGTAACTCTTATATATCTCGATATAATATTATTTATACACTGGCACAGATTACACGAGCATGATGAAACGACGTCTTCCCGCGATTGTCGCATGAGAGATAAACTATTACGAAAGGAATTTGGATGAAATGCGAATGTAGGCATATCCTTTTGCGCTCAAGATAATTGAAAATGTTTCGAAGTCGAAGCTGGTTCGGTGGCGGACTTTGGAAGCCTAAAAATCCCCATTCCCCGGAGCATCTCAAGTAAGTAAGGATAATCGATTAATGCACTCTACTATCATGTTATTGAAGGAAGCACGAGTATATATCTTATACATTTATCTATTATACTTTATCAGGTATTTGTATAATGTGCTGTCAAAAAATCAGACTGTGTCTGAAAACAACAGAGGTTTACTGGTTGAAACTCTGCGTTCGATAGCTGAAATTCTCATATGGGGTGATCAAAATGATAGCAGTGTATTCGAGTAAGTAGAAACAACAAGATAAATGTTCAAAGACATGTGATCCTTTTTTCAATTTTTTCAAAACTTGCATACTTTATATATCTCGATGCGCAGTAACAAAATATGTTGGAAGAAATTGTCGTTTCGGTTTTTTATTATAAACAGGATGATAGTAGATTTCAACGCACTGAAGTATATGTATAT